>NW_010303302.1:17902-23136 GCF_000700745.2 Antrostomus carolinensis
ACGTGACATTTCCTGAGTGTTGTGACTTTTTTGCAGTGTTAGCTATTCAAGGAATCAAAGCTGGCATAGCAGGATTTCAATGAACTTTGTTAATCAGTTATATGCATATACTCTGAATCTTCCTGCCTGTGCATAAGACACTGCTTTGAATTTTTGCCTGGCTTCTGTGACATTTCAGAGGATTCTTGTGTCTGTGATTTCTTCTAGAGCACTGAAGAGGTAGGGAAAAAGGGGTGTAAGGTTGGGGGAAAGCCTGGATGCTGACTTTGATCCAAACATGGTGGAGATGAGTAGGGACAACAGGAAAATGGTGCTTATGGCATTTGGATTACCCAGATGAGCCACCTCAGGTATTCAGTTGTTGCAGAAGGAAAATACAGTATCAGAATCACAGAATGTTAGGGATTGGAAGGAACCTCGAAAGCTCATCTAGACCAATCCCCCTGCTGGAGCAGGAACCTAAATGAGATCACACAGGAAGGTGTCCAGGCGGGTCTTGAATGTCTCCAGAGAAGGAGACTCCACAACCTCCCTGGGCAGCCTGTTCCAGTGCTCTGTCACCCTCACAGTAAAGAAGTTTCTTCTCAAGTTTAAGTGGAACCTCCTGTGTTCCAGCTTGCACCCATTACCCCTTGTCCTACCATTGGACATCACTGCAAAGAGCCTGGCTCCATCCTCATGACATTTGTCCTTTACATATTTATAAACATTAATTAGGTCACCTCTCAGTGTCCTCTTCTCCAAGCTAAAGAGACCCAGCTCCCTCAACCTTTCCTCATAAGGGAGATGCTCCACTCCCTTAATCATCTTGGTGGCTCTGCGCTGGACTCTCTCAAGCAGTTCCCTGTCCTTCTTGAACTGCAGGGCCTAGAACTGGACACAATATTCCAGATGCGGCCTCACCAGGGCAGAGTAGAGGGGAAGGAGAACCTCTCCTGACCTACTAACCACAACTCTTCTAATACACCCCAGGATGCCATTGGCCTGCCTGGCCACGAGGGCACAGTGCTGGCTCATTGTCATCCTGCTGTCCACCAGAACTCACAGATCCCTGAGTAGTCAGGCTCCTGCATATTTCAAACCCTAATTTAATGTTTTAAATAAAGGCTTCTCTGTGTCAGATACATGATGCATACAGACTGAAGGCTTCTGGAAAGTTGGTCTTTAAACCATGGCAAGCATATGTTACTTCTCTCTACTCAACGATGGACCCATTTCAGCCCCTCAACAATGTCTTACTATGCAGCACTACCAAGGCTGTACCTGCAATGCCATCTCCTATGATCATATTCATACCACCATATTCCTGTCAATCTCCTGTCTCTTGCCTCCTTCAAAAACTCATTTTAAAAAGTGTGTGGGCTCTCTCTCTCCAGTCATTACTTAATTGGGAAATAATATTCTGTCTGGAGAATCATTATTGGCCATACACATTCAGGAAAGCCAATCTCACTGACATTTTGTAGCACGTTCTGATTTAAACATGCTTGATATGCTCTCTGAGTACTGATTAAGTCTGCATTTTAGCTGGTTATACCCTTTTTCCTCATGAAGACCTGGGTTTCTCACAGAACTTGTTGGGGAGCAACACTAACAAAATCAGAAAGTCCCACACTAACTTGTCCCTGTAAATAAGTGCCTAATAATTAACTTTCACATCTGCAAACGTTCAGAAAAAGTTCAAGTAGGTTAACAAACCTTCTTAAGAAATGTCTAAACTCACAAGTGTGCAAAAATATCTTTAAAAAAAAAATCTTAGCACCAGTTTGTCAATATTACTTATTATCCTATGCATGGTATCTGTAAAAAATTATACATGCTGCACTTTTATTACTAACTTTAATGATTTTTTTTCCCTAGGTTTTCTTTTGTAAAGGAGAAAAGCCACTTTCTTAATACATGCCTTTTATTACTTTATTTATTTTCAGCTTAAGTGTAAATAGATGAAGTCATTATGTTCACAGATACATTTTGCAAGTTTGCTAATATCAGTTCATTATCGACAGAGTGCTATACTAACATCTTCTCTTGCATACATTACACACCTTTGATCAAGCAAAAAACCTGAAGATTTGTCAGTGCTTCAATTATTCTATACACCCTCCTTGTAACAGCAGGTATGATTATGACTAATGTAGCCTGCATCAAGATGACTTCCCTAAAATGCTGAGATTAAACAAGGAGAAACAAAACAACATTCATTATGTTGCAACTCTGAGTTTTTGTGCTGCATAAGAAAACATACACTTGTAAGCAGTATTCCAATGGTTGTAATTAGTTCTGCAGTAAGAAATGTATTAAAATTTACTGTCAGCTAGCAAATCCTTTCTTCTGAAGCACTGTATGTGCTTCTGTGAAGAGCAGAACAAGAGAGACTCCTGCTGGCTCAAGCTCTACAAAAATTAACACTCTTACTAACTTTTTCCATTCTTTATGTACTTACCATTACTCATTTGATCTATAACAACACCCAGAGGCTCTGAAAATGAGTGAATGCACTGGACACTCTCAAGCAGCTCAGATGAGCCAACTATTAGGATTTTTTTTTTTAAAATGTTCGAGAAAAAGTAGAAGGAAGAAGGGCAGAAGTTGAGGATATATACATGCATACAATCATGTAAACTACCACCTAGTAGTAGCTCATGTGGTCCTAAGATGTACGTAGTGAACTATGAGACTACTTATTCAGTACATGCTGTTGTTAGTGTAGAAAGTGATTATTTGTTTTAAATATTTATACATTTATATCTATATATCCTATGCCAAAGTAAACTAAATCAAATCAGCAAGAAGTACACAGTTCACAAAATTATTCTTGTTGACTTTATGTTAGTCTCAGGCTAAATTCTAACTTGTTGTGACGAAGTATTAGGAGTAACAATACATTATCACATACTGCTGTTTTCATCACAGGACGATTTCTTTATTCTGTGCACAGGATGTTTGCCACTGCTCAGGGAATGAAGCAACTGTGGCTCAATATTCCCTTATCCTCCTCTTGCAATACGTTCCTACATACTATGCAAACCTGCACTGAATAAAGAATTATTCATCTCCTCTCGGACTTTTTTATAGTGTTCACCTCCATATCTGAGAGCTAGATCCCTAAAAGGATTTAAGGGCTGGGTAGACAAAGGTATTTAATATCCAACCCCTAGTTAATGTAGCAGGAAGTACACACCACACAGATATAATGCTGTGTCTTTGAGGACTACAGTTCAGGAGTGTGAATGTCCACTAGCACAGCCTATACAACACCACAGAGACAGTGCAAATACACCTCTGCAAGCCCCAAATCCAGGCTGTTATTTCTAAACAGAGGAGCAAACTGACAGGCAAAGATAGTAACTGCACTCTGCAAAATATTGAAAATGGCAGTCCACCTGAGCTGCTAATTCCTGGTTCTCAGGACAGGTGATCTCAGTAACTCTTGTTTTTGAAGGTAATAAGTGTTTCTGCACCTTGCTGGTTTTTGGGGGTTTTTTTACACTATGAAGAGACAACCCAAATCCAAAATTAAGATTCTCAAACCATTTACTCAGTTGCCACTCAACCCTAGAAGTGCCTAACCTTCACTAGTAACATTTTTTGAGGCATCTAAGTATCTACATCAAAGTACTGTGTTTTGTCAACAACAAATAGACCTTGCTCAACTTCTAAACCACCACTGAAATTTAATAGTAAGGGTTTTACCCATTATGTCACTTAGGATGAAAAACAGGTCTTCTCAGAGATGACTAACCTCACAGAAAACATAGCTGGGAGAACAGTAACATTTTCTTTCATTGAATAAATTAGTAGTTAGGAATTCTTCTGGGAAATTGAATATTCTCATTAAAAACCCTTCTCTTTAAGAGGACTTGAATGCAGATTTTCAGAGCCCTCCTGGCTTTCATTGATTTAAGATTACAGTTGTCAAGATGGAATATTTCTGAAAACAAATTTTATGTACTTTGTCTTGAAAAATACACCTTTGACTACATTGAAGTGAAGGGAGAAACGTCAGTGATTTGTTCAGTATCACATCAGATATTTATAAAAGGTTTTACCACAGAATCCATTTTTCAGAATTTTTTTTTAAATTCCTAAATTCTGAGCCATCCTCCCTCCTTCCTTTCCTCCCTCCCTCTCTCTCTCCTTCATCTTTGACGTATTTCCCATCTTCTCGGAATAAGATTGTGACTTCACTATGACATCCAAGTTACAGGCAAGAAAGCAGCAGTCAACAAGGAAAGAGGATATAACACCATGCAATTAAAGTCTACATTAAAATGCAGAAGAGCATATGACTGCAAATGGTATGGTGCAATAGGCATACCACAAGACATGCCGTCAGGTGAGGAAAGGCTCAGGCAATCTTTATGGTCATAAGCGTTAGCTCAGCATGGTATGTCCCAGCTGGGAGACCTAAGAGCACTTCCAGGCTCCTCTGTTGGGGGCTAGCTGCACATGGCCTCTTGTGAGGATGTACTTGACCCCCTTGAGCCTGGGGAGGAAGCTGCAAGCTGCAAGCCAACAGGGAGCACGTGGTTCAGCTCCCCAAGGCAACAACCATCCCCAGCATTGCCACCACATGCAGCCCAGCTGCAGTTAATGCAATGTGCTCTGCTATAAATGGGGGAAGGATAAATAGGAAGAGAGCCTAGAGAAGGGTGAGCATGGTGAGATAGTCTTCATTAGGGGAAGAGGTTTTTTGTCTCTCTCGTAGCTCATTGATCTGAACTGATGGTGAAGACAGGAGGCCAATTTTGTTTCAGGCTGCTGCTGCTGCTTGGGTTTTTTTCAGTTGCATGAACTAGGTTACTAAAATTGCTTTGTGAATACAACTGCATGTCAATTTACAACAATATATGCTTTGTGAATAATTATTGACTGTTCTATTATTTCATATCACCAGCTTTTTTAGCAAGCAAAGTGTTAACTCACATTACGTCTATGGGTTAGGCTAATTTTCAGCTACCCAATAACAGTAAATTATTTAAAGCACTACAAAGTGCCTGTGTTTTCTTACCACTTGACAGCTTGCAAAACAGGGCCTGAGGACTTAGTAAGGCTGGGAACTTCAATAGCAAAAGTGGGAGACCACAAACATTTTACTTGGTAGTTCAGACCAGCCAAGAATAAGGGTACTTGTGATAGACAGCTGACATCTTCTCGAATACATTTGTTACTTTGCCATGGTGACACTTGCTCAGAAAACTCAAGTCTGTCTTTAGGTTTTTTAATTATGTGTT
>NW_010303303.1:0-14237 GCF_000700745.2 Antrostomus carolinensis
TAAGCATCCTGTTATCGTATAACAGCTGCAGACAAGGACAGTGTGTCCTTACCACCCCAACACTTCAGACTAGCAGAGTCCGATGTTTCCCAAGATCCTGGTCAGCCATCTACAGTATGTCTATGTGACCCTTGTCAGCTAACCAATCCTCCACATTAATTCTCATTGCATGGTAAATCATTGCACAGATTTTACACATCTGAAAGTTCTAGAAACAATTTCCTGAACAAATATGCTAGTATTTAGTATGGGTTATTTAAATTATTAACTGCTACTGCATAATTAAATAGTTCATTTCAATGTACTTTTTATTTACTAAATAACAATTTTAAGGAGAAATTTCAGGGTGACTCAACCACTATTCTACAGATATGGAGAATTATGCATTACAAATATAAAACGGTCTGACTCACATATACAGGAAACCACTGTCTGGAGTCCCTTTTTAAATGAAACAGTATTCCTGTCTAAGAAGGAAACTAGAGGAATGAGGGTGAGGGCAGCACAGAGCAGGAGAAATAGGTGCTGAAGGACTGGGACTGTAGATTCACAGTCTGTACATTGGGTGTAAATACTACTTTCTGCATAGGCTGCACCACTGTCAATGAGTTGAGGTAATATTTTATTCCACAAATCTATACAGAAAGTCTATGATTTACAGCTGCAAAGACCATTTTCCTTCTTCCTTCACTTTCTTAAAATACATAGCTTCTATTTTAAAATAAGAGTTAAGCAAATAGATTTTTCCACAAGTTTCCTTGCATTTAAAAATTCACCCATCAGTACAATTCACTGTCAATTGCTAAACTTCCTCTTCTAACTCAAACCATGCATTCAGTATGATCCCGATTTGTGTTTTCCAGAGGGTTTGAGGGGGTTTTTTGATTTTTTTAATATAACAATATAAATTTTCTCCTCTTGTTAGATTACTGACGTTTTATTGCATGGCTTCCTCTGTCTTTTTTCTGCCTAATATGACATTCAAACCTTTCACTTACTACAACTTGAAAATAACAGGGCTTAAATGAGCTAGTCAACAAAAATCTGCATCTCTGCAGAGTGCTAGCACCTGTCATCTTTGTGATAAAACAACTGAATTGGCTCTCTTATGCAAGATATTGAATATGGCACCTGTTACAATAGCCTCTTTTGTCTTCATTTATTACGAGTATTTTAATGTTAAGCTCATCAAGACAAAATATACAATACACCTTTTAAGATAAAATCATAGCAAAAAAAAGTCTTACATACACTAAAATTGCAATTAGAATTGCAGCCTTTCTGCTGGGATAGCTGATCTAAAATTTAGGAAAAAGAGGTCTACAGGAAGCTTAAAGAACTAATACACTGTGGTTTTAAAATGTTTACAGAAAACTGTTCACATTTTACTTGCAGAGGAAAATTTGCCAAAAATAAGCAACACGAACATAAAATTGTTGTGACCTGATGCAGTCTTGCAAACAAAAAATACATTAATAATTTGAAAATGAAGGTCTGTGAGAAGAAGTGTGTCACTAACTCATCCCTCTAAACTGTGAATTTGCACTTTGCTCTAGATGATAATTTTCATATTCTCAGGTTCACCAAATAAGTTAAGGCATTTTTCTTTCTTGTGATATAATTTTTCTAACCAATGTCTCAGATATTATTCCAACAGTTAAAGAGATATTTCTTGTAGAGGGTTTTTTTTGGGGGGGAGTTGTTTTTGCTTTCCTTTTCACATGAGTCAAACAGAGGCTTAAATATTGAATTTTCAGTAAAGGCTTATATAATGACCTGTAACTGACTATAATTCCATCAGATAACTTCATTATCCAGTGATCTGGCATATTTTGATTTGAAGCATCAGCTAAGTATCTTTGTCTACCTAAAAATCCTTCCTGAACTGATTTTTTTTTTCTTTCTCTCAGTAGCATTAACAGCCTGAATATTTTAGATACAAAATGTACAGTAGTTCCCTTTCATTTGAGCTGTTCCTGTCTTTTAACTAGCTGTTAACTAGTCAAGAAACAACAAACTGTATTTGTTACAGCTGACACATTCAGAAGTTAATCGCTGACATAGATTTGGCAGCTATCCCAGTACAGGAAAAAAAGAATGTATGGATTAAAGCTACTTTGCATTCTGGTCAGAAACACACACTACCAACATGACAACGAACTTTGCACTCAAAAAGATGCCTCTTTTAGAAAGCTGCATTAAAGACTGGAGATAAAATAAAACCTTGTTTACCAAAGTGAAAGATTTGGTCTGTAAAATCAACAATCAAGATTAGAAATATCAAGGTACATATTACATGCAACAAATCATAAGTTCTAATAAAATTATAATTGTTTTTGTCAAGCAGCCTATTTAAACATGAGAAAAAAAATTCATTTAAGTAACAAAAAGGATACTTTTTACTAAGATAACCACATCATTTTCAAGAAGTATTTAAATGATACACAAACTTGTAAGCATTTACAGTTTTCATGTTTCCCCAAAAAAAATACTGACCGCCCCCCCCCACTGGAGGAGATGCTAATTAAAACCAGAAAAATTAAAAAATATAATATAATATTAAAAGCAGCAAATATCTTCATCTCTGACCAAGCTGCACTATGTTTCTCTATCGAGTTACACCAGTGCTAAATTCTATCAATATTAATCATAATTTAACTTGTTTGGATTAGTTTAGGTTATACTTTTCTTCAGCTGACTAGTTGTTACAGGAAGGAAAAACATGTTGTTCTTTTTAGCCCTGTGGAACCCAAGAGAGGAGCAGTGCATCTCAGACTGCTAATGGAGATCTGCAGAGCCAGTGCAGAGCCACCTGTCTGTGCCTCTCACGCTATCACCATGGCTGCAGGCAGGGAAGCTTCTCAAAGTGTTCCTTTCAGTACCTAAGTGAGACTACACCGAACAACAAGCAAGCACTAGAAAAGTTAAATAGAAGTTATGTTATTGACTTCAAAGCACCAACTATATATACATCCATTTGGAAGGCGCATCATCATTTCCGCAAATCATCTGGGGAAGAAGTATGAATATTCATAGATACTCAGAAGGAGGTGGTGATTTGATTTTATGAATTTATGAAATATGATTGGCTTTAAATATGTATTTCAACAGCCCTTACATGTAGGTTTAAAGCTTCTACCGAAGTGTTGAGTTTTAAGCTCTCTACATTGCCAATGGTTAAAATACAAAGAAATTCTGCTGTACTAAAAAATACACCCAGTTATTCACAAGTTACATGAGTTATATGGACACAAGAACAGCTGCATTCTCCATGCCTCTCTTCTTTATACAAGCCCCTTGTTCTTCCACTATTCTTTTCCAAGTCTGAGACCTGACTTCAAATATATATTATGCTGCTGTTTATACACCTAATCCAATTGTCCTGGTTTTGCTAGGATAGAGTTAATTTTCTTCTTAGTATTTAGAATAGCTGTGTTTTAGTTTCAGCATAAGACTTGGTATGAGAAGAGTACTGATAAAAGTACTAATGTTATTAGTTGCTGCTGGAGCTCAAGGCCACGGTGTCTGGCTGGTTCACAGCTGCATTAGGACTGGAAGGGAGAAGCGCAGTGAATAGCAAAACCCAAAGCTGGCATTTGGATGTGCCAGTGAAATATTCCGTATGATATCCCATCATGTCAGTATATTAACCGGGGTTTGACCAGAAGACCGAGGGATTCTCTCGGGGATCGCTTGGGCTCACAATTCCAGGGTTTCAGGACTGTCTCGGCTCCAGGATTGCTGGCTGGCACAGGCTGGGCATCGGTTGGCGGGTGGTGAGCAATTGCACTGTGCATCACTCATTTGTATATTCTGTTATCACTGTTGTTATTATTATCATTTTATTTTAATTAGTAAATAGTTTTTATCTCAACCCATGAGTAGAGTATCCTTGCCCTTTTCTTTCCAATTCTCTCCCCTACTCCCTGGGTGAGGGGAGGGGGACGGTGATAGAGCAGACTGTCTGGCTGCAAGCTGCAAGCAAAAAGGGTGAATCCACCGAAACCACCACACCAATTTGCAGCAATAGATAACCTCTTATGTTTAAAAACAATGCAGGGAACACAAAAATTTTGCCCCTCTAATTACTCTGTTCTCTCATTTGCATTAGGGGATCAGGGAACATGTGTTCAATCAGCATTTCAGAGCCCTCCACATTTTTATTGTGTGGATTAAAGAATCTACATAGGTTGTACGAGCATTTGGCACCCTGTAAAAGAATCACTCAAAACACTTGCATAAGTAACATTATTGTCTTTTTTTTTTAGTTAACAGGATGGAATTAATATCATTATTTTGCTATTTCCACATTTGAAACTAATATTGGAAGTAATAAATTTAGCATTTTTGTACTGGTATTTCAATGTGCTTGAGGATCATACTAACACAGCTATGTAACATCATCCCACTTCTATTTAAAGGGAAACAAAATTCCAAAAGACAGAAGTAGGTCCACCTTCTTTACAAAAATAGGTACAAAAACCCAACACTACAGATACCCAGTCTGGCAATTTTAGTAAATGAAGTTTGCAAGAGAGGAGAAAAAAGTTCAGTCAGATTCTGAGCCTATCAATATTGACCGCATCTTTCTCATCCAACTGCACCTACTTGAAGTGTTACCAGCCCAACATTCACAAGCAGCCTTGAACACTGAAACAACCTGTTTGGCCATGGAAAGCAAATAATGTTGTTATTCACTTACATTCTTCAAAGAGATAAATGATGACAGCTATTATTCCGAAACTAAAAAAAAGAAGTTTATTTATGATGCAGTGTCAGAATAGTGAGTGAGGAACATAAAGAACATTTAAATACAGATATTACAGAATCTGTAGAGTGTTTTTTGTTTTTGCTTTGGGTGTTTTTTGTTTGGTGGGGTTTTTTGTTTTGTTTTGTTTTTTCCCCCTCAATCTAGTTTCCCACCAAAACCCACATTTCTATTTTGTTTCCTTGTCTTCTTAAAAAGGAGAACCAAACATTCCACTTGCTAATTGCTGCTGATTTAGATACGGATTTCTGGGGATACTCCTTAGGATCCTAAAGGAATGCCAAATCATCACACCCAAATACTCTAGCCTCAGATAAAGCCCATTAAAGACAGAGCTGCTGGAATCAGCATGCACAACCATAAAAAACAACAGTGAAACCAGTTTACAATCACTGTATATTTTTGTGTTAGTTTTGACTCCACATCTTATCATAAAAGCAGGGTCACTATTAAAGCATTGAAATGAAATCAGAACAGCTGTTTCAATTCTGGATTCATAATGGACTTTGTCTGACCTTGATCAAGTTCCTTTATGTTTCATTTCACATCAATAAAATGGGTAATCTCTAGTAAAATTAAGGAAAAAAAAAAAAACATCCACAGGGGCATTACTTCTCTCATTGTGTAAAGAAATACTTCACATGCACATCCTGCCTTTAATGCCAAAAGAGAAACAAATTTTAGCAAAACCAAGGCAGTAAAATGTGAGTATTTCTGTTTCACAGACTATGACAGAACTAAAACAAAATACAACATATTAAGCAAGGATTTCTGTATATTACTGTAAGGTGCAACATTAATATCTCCCTTTTATTTCTTGTGCCTGAATTAGTTGATTCAGAGTATATATTGGGCCATATTAACGGGTAAAATTCCTGAGGCACAAATAAAGTTATCTGTATCTGTATTAAGTCACAAAACTTCACAATGGGAGAACCCAGGTTTCCTGCCTGCTAGTAATGTTCTAACATGAAAACTCTAGTCTCTCACATTTCTTCATGAAATTGTTCTTCTCTGTTTAAATGGATATCTATTCTATTATCTAGAAATGGCATTCAATCTATCAGATTGATTCTCTGATTTTATTTGTATGAAGAACAAAAACACACAGCTTGATTGAAGACAAAGTAATGACTTTTAAATTTAAAACACTTTTCAAGTATTACTGATGGAAGAAAGCTGGGATTTCCTTTCTCACTATTAGCTCACATCCTCTCAGTTGCACAAGTTTGCTTCTGGTACTAGACTGTCTTCCAAAAGGATAAAACTGCATGGACACAGAACAATGTGCCACATTAAGTGTCCCTAATAAAGTTGGAATAGCGGTCAGTGTGGCTTCCTAGAATTTATGGAGTAACATCAAGTGTCTGAAAAGACAGTTCAACTTCTAGGGTGCCACGCTAAAGACTCAGGAGACTGAATCAAATCTACTGCTGTGTGTGACATCTCTGTTTAGGTCATATACACACAGCTGTGCACCAAGATAGCTGTGCCTATTACATTGGCAGCAGAAATGTGAGTAAGTATGATGCAGAGACACCTTAACTCCATTTACAATACACATAAGTCAACATGGTCACAGCCTATGGGAAAAGAAACTATTTACCTAGAGGCAGAAGTCCTCCTCCATTTCTGTTCCTAACAGGAGTGGGCACTCTGTGCTATAAGGACAACGCTGTGCCATTTAGATTTACTGGTTTAGATTTTCTTTAAGTTGAGGATCTTTGCACCATCCTGCCTTTATTTTGCTGTGGGCATGTCAACACAATCTTTGGCAAGGCAGATGCAACCTAATGGCAATTTGTGCATCTGTAATTACCACAACACTACACTAATGTTAATAAGCCATAACGGCTGTTTGTTCAAGCACTGCCACAGTAATGGCAGTTTCAGTTTTTTATTTGGAGCTAGTCTGTCTTCAGTTAACTAGGTGTATGTGCAAGGAGCTTGCATCTGCCTAGAAGAAAACAAGTGGACATACATGCTAACTTAATTCCCTTTTCGAGTGGTGAGGCTGGAGGTGTTGTGACAATTAGTACATTTCATATTGAGAATTCCGCAGTGTGTTATTGATACTAGGTGGTACACATGTTCCAAAGATAAGTATACAGAAATAATTTTAGACTTCATCAATAATACTGAACAGGTAACTATGGAAAACATATTACTTACTAGAGAATCTTATAGAAAAACATGGTCTTCACTTCTCTGATCTGAAGAAACTATTTCTAAACTGAAAAAACAGAAAGTATCCATCCTCATTTAGCCATCCTGAGCTTCTCTCTTCAGGCTAACAACGATGCCATTTGTGTCAGTTACGAAAATAGATTTTGTTATGTGTATATCTATACATATGACACTGAATGGACACACCATGTACTTTTTAAAAGACAGGTACTATACTCTGATAATAATAATAAAAAAGTGCTTTACTTGTTGCTTGTCATTACCAGTAAATCATGGCATGTACTTAATTTTTCAGTTGAAT
Organism: Antrostomus carolinensis; assembly: GCF_000700745.2. NCBI lineage: Eukaryota > Metazoa > Chordata > Aves > Caprimulgiformes > Caprimulgidae > Antrostomus > Antrostomus carolinensis. The sequence continues at coordinate 7,257 of NW_010303303.1, forward strand.
CAATCCTTTTTATTGCCAGCTTATAAACTGACCATCTGCATTACCAAATATAGGAGGTAATAAAAAGCTTTACCACAGAAATATTTACCTTCCTAACATCAAAAACTCAGTTTAGATAATACAGTTACATTGCACAATGCAAGTGAATGGTAACATAGCTAGAGAAGAGAAATTCTGCCAAACGGATGTAGGGCAAAGCTCAGCATTAAACTCAATGAATCTGAGAAGGTTAACTGTTTCCACTCTCATTTTACTTCTTGTAAGAGAGCAGGACCCCAAAATTATTTTTATAACGTAAAGACAAAAAAAAATACAATTCTTTAAGTAGTTAGGAATTAAGTATTACACAAAGATATTTAATGAACAATTAAACGCATACTGATAATACAAATGTTTGTTTTCTATAGAAGTGTTTACTGTGAAAAACAGTATTTGCTTCTCTGTGCATTTTTTTTTCCCCTAACAACTGCTTAGAAAAGCTTACATTGCCATTTTTGCTGCTTTAGTAATTCTTTGTCATAGACATATGCAGCTATTTTTAGGATTGAATTTCAGAAAAACACCAGGTAACAGAATTTTAAGATAGTACTTTTTAAACTTATTTGATAAGTCAAGCAAAATAAACTTGGAACACACATATATTTGCAAATGCGGCTACAGTTTATATAGAAATGTGAACAGTAGAGTTAGTCTAGGTTTTTATTAATCAAATGAACACTTGTGAGAATGCCTAGATTACTTCTTCCTCACGTTTTAAAAACGTCACAATAGCCTTTTTGCAAAAGAAATGATCAAGGTCTCCTAAAAGTCAACAGTTGGTAAAAAGAATAGAATCAGATGTTAACAGAAAGTGACACCACACAGTGACAGTGTGTCATGTTTTCTACAAACATGGCTCTTAACTATGTTCACTCTATCTCCAGGAAACAGCCCAACTGACCTTTGCTCAGTCGTCAGTGTTTTTATGACAAAAAAACCACAACTCAACACTAAACACAAAAGGCCTGTCATGTAGAAGATACCTCTAAGTAACGCTTGTCTTCTAGACTTAAGAATAAAATCTTAGAGCCATTATGATAAACTTTGTGGGATGCTGTAAAACACACCTGGAGTACAAAAACAGAATTAACAGCATCTACCAAAAATACAAAACAAAAAAACCCACCAAAAAACTCACAAAACCCCACCAATCTCCCTCATTGAAAAAACCACCCTCCCCTCCAAAAAAAACACCCCCAAACTCCCCCCACTCCCCTCCTCCAAAAAAAACCCAAACCAACCCTCAAAAAAACCAAAAAAACCACAACGACAACTACAGAGAGAAGTGTCTCTTTGAGGAAGATCTGCACCTTCAGTAAATATCAGGTGTTCCTTCCTTCCTGCTTCTTGAGTTTCCCCTCTTTTTTCCCCCAAATTAACACCACTTTTTTCTGATCAAACGTACACAAATGTAATTACAGAATTCACTATGCCATTTTCATAGGTAAAAATAGAACATCACTGCAGAAATTGATTGTTCTATAGGTTGACAGATAGAGATGTTACTTCTTTAACACTTGCAGGTCACATGTAATAGATTCAATGTGGTTATGAACAAAAAATGGTTTGCTGCAGGGCTAACTTCCACTGACTTGAGTGTGAAGAGAGACTACCTAGAACCCTTTCAGGACTGTATTCAGTGGGCTTCATAGTCTGGAAAACAGTCACAAACACACTTAAGGTGCATTAAAGCAATAGTAACATTCACTAATTACAATTTAAAAAAATCTAAGTAAGATTCTTTAGAACAGCTTTTATAGTATTTACATTATAATAAAGTCTCTTTTTCTTTTAATTTTTCAGTCCACTGAATTTTTCAGTCCAAAGTCTACAGTTGACTTTCTCAGTTTAAAGTAGGCACAGATTAGATATGAGAACTCCATCTAACAGCAAAAGAACTTTTCTCTTGAAAAATAACATTTCTTGTCTTTGTTTAGTTGTGGTTGGTTGTTTGTTTGTTTTTTTAAATGAGACTCTGAGTAGCTAAAAAAACCAAAATACACTTTCCTATGAATAGTGTATTTCTTTTCAAGATTTTTACAGAAAACAGTAGTTTTCCCAGCCAGACTTGCTCTTACATAGCAGATAAAGTGTTCATTCATGTACCTAGGACAAAAACAAACAAAAAAACCCCCACCACACTATCAGTGTGGCATGGACTGCAAAAAAATGAAGCAGGAATCTTTAGATTTACACTAATGTTTGCAAATTATACAGACAAGGCAAATATAAGAACAAAATTCATTTTGAAATTAGGAGCATGTAAGCAAATCATACACTCAAAACTGTATCAGGCACTCAGAACGGTAACCCACTACTGTGACATTAAAAAAAAAAAAAAATCTGTAAATTTACTTCTAAAAATGGTAAAATCAGAATAAGTCTACTATGAGTTTAGGAGAACTGTATACGAGAGATTTCTCAAACCCAACAATGTAAATTCTGTGTATATACAGGCTGTACAATCCAAAGACATTCACAGAAATTTAATGCAAAGGTGCTGGAGAGGATTATTTTGACTAAATGGTAAAAGCTGTTGAACCCAATCTGTGGAACTGCCATAAACTGGGACAAATCCATTTAACATCTGATCACTCAGCCAGTACACTTAAAGACCTACAGACGTGACCTGAATACTGAACATCTTAAGGAACAATTCTGACTGGTGTCACAAAGCCACAGAGCAAAACAAACAAGTAAATCATAGCTCTCAAAAAAACAAACAAAAACCAAATGATGATTTTTTTTACAGAATGATAAACTCCCCAATACAGCTATGACCTAAGCTGCAACCACTAAGTGACCGTATTTATTAATTGCAGGAAGCTCAACTTTCTCATATGTTCCCAGAGGAAAAATATCCTTTTTGTCTCATGTACTATCTTGAATAAAACCTGGCACACCAGAACATCCCTTTAGTTCTTAGTTCTTCTGTGCCATTGCATGAGCCCCACGCTTTTTCAGCACTACTTTATAAGCATGCCCACTACTTAAATATACATAAAGTTAGAGCTTGATTTTCTATTCTTTACTAAATCAAAATTACAACATATTCACATGGGAGTTACACAACTCCTGAAAGCTGCAATCAGACTCTGAAAGCTGCAATCAGTAGAACCCCTGAAACAGTACCCTTGGTACACAAGTTTCCCATTGACTTCTGTGGGAGTTCCATGGCTGCAGAATGCGCAGTTCTGTCAGCAAAACTCATCTCACGTAACACGATTTTCTTAAAACAAACTATATAGGCTAGAGATAGAAGTAGCATTCATATTATACCACAGACAGTCTTGACTGGAAAAAGTCAGCATCTGTTTTTTCATAAATCTGAAGTTAGATTATTATTCCCCAGCACAGAAGGCACAGGAGTAATGCAGTAATGGCAATGCCCAGTTTGGTATAATTAATCTTCAATTTCAAATCCCAGATAAGACTTAACAAAATTAGAATTCAGGAAGAAAAAGCAGACAGAAAGCAACAAAAGCAAAGTTTCTAGTGTGAAACACAGATGTCTGAAAAAAATCTTTCAGGTTATTAGGAAAAAAAAATGTTGTGCAATTTTATCTTCGTAATTCTCTATTATTTTTATATATGCAAATAAATCATTTAAGGCTGCATTTTCTAAGAAGTTTTTTCCACTTTCAAAGACGTAGAAGCGAGAAAAAAAAAAAACAGACATAAAAAATGGGAAAAAGCTTTTTGACATCCAAGCATCTGATTTTTTGAAGTTTTCCATGGAACAACTGTAGAGAGAAATTTTATCTTTTAACGTACTGACAACATCGAATGACACTAGCAAAATTTGCAACAGGTACTAAAGAAACTCAGGCAATTCTTACTGCGTTAAGAAGTAATATATCTGCTATGTAACACCTATTAATAGATGAGAAACACCCAAATAATTCTATTTTCCAGAAAGTATAATTCAGCAATTTGAAAATTATTTTTTCCCTTATATCTTGAGAACCTTTATATGAAGAACGTCTTAGAAGCACATAATTTAAAGGATCTCCTGCAACATGCTGGGGACCCATTAAATGTAATCCTTTCATAAATTAATAAAGAACCATCTTAAGAAAAAACATACTTATCCCACTCATTCTTATAATGCTCCAGAGACACTGCTTTTTTTGACTAGAAATCAATTTGCATCCTGAAGTTTTTTTTTGTAACCAGTTTACATCCATTTATCCATATATCATGCTTTCCTTTCAAGTACCTCCGCACTCTGTGTATTCATCCCTGGGAGTCTTCCTAGCAATCAAATCTCTCTCAGCATTCATTTTACCAGGGTAACTGCTCAAATGCTTTTAGTCACCCACTTGTAAAGCAGAACTTGCAACACCCATTACAGTGTGAAAGAGATACTTACAAACAAGGTTTTTTTTACAATTGGCCCGATGCAGATCAGCTTAAAATTCAAGTACCTCACATTAACATTTGATAAATTAAGATAGCCATTACCAAAAGGCTAGGAAAACAAATAAAATACTTTAAAAAAAAAGTAGGAAAGAAACACCAAGCAAAACAAAAAATGTAATTAAATCACTGGCAAGTCCATGGATATAACATGTAGTTCTGAGCCTGTCACACAAGAGATGGGCAGCTTCTCTATGGTACACAGAATTATGAATGTCATGGAAGAGCTGTGCAAGGAATTAGTACTTGCCCATTACGTACAACACAGCAACTAAGGGACTGAACATTACTTTTTTTCAGGCTTCTTTCAGCATTTTTCCCTTGTTTAAGTTGTTGACACAGTGTACCAAGCAGATCAAAGCACTGACAGGTTTAAGAATGAATTCACACAACAAAAATCTGCCAAGATTATTAAGGAAGATTACATAGCTACAACCTGACATATCCCTGAATGTCACAGGGTGCACTGACAGAAGTATCACACTGTTCTTGTTCTGTACTTACTCTTCTTCTTTACAAGTCTTGCCTTGGGTCTCTGCCAGATCAAGGTCACTGGAGTACACGGATCTTTGTTCTGATCCACTAAGCACGTTAGTTTATGAGTATGGGATGTTCAAGAACTTTAAAAATAATGCTGTATTATGTTATTCCTGTTAACTGGTGTTCAGTACATTTAACACATCCCCCTTTTCTACCCTCTCACCCAAACCCTGGACCTTTAGTTTATTTTGCTGAGACTAATTAAGAAAACATAATCACATAATAATGACTTCGTAATATTACACTTCTGATTATATCTTGTCTTATAATAAAGACGAAAATTCATTTTGTGTGATCAGGACAGAAAATTATTCATACTAAGAGACAGAATTACCTCTCCCTACCCGTTTATGTCTATCTTCAACACATACCACAAGGATCTCCATACACTGCTTTATGTCTCTCTTTTAAAATACTTTATTATTTTAAGTATAGACCTGACTTCATACAAGTCAAATTCAGTTGCAGTACAAAGGTCTATGAAGCTAATGGGTTTGAAATTGCTTGCAGCTTGACTGAATATGGTGCAATATGTTTTAGTAGCAAGAAAATTGATGGCAACAATTTTGTTTTTAAACTCAATTCATATGCTCCAAATGGCATCGCTTGGCCAAAGTGATGAGGACAGCAACTTCTTGTCTGAATTTCCTATATGAATTCCAAGTATGAATATCAGCTCATAGCCAGTCAAACAACTGATATGATTACTTAGGATACAAATGCAATGTAAATAATCAGTTTAATATTAGATAAATAGAAAGGTCATTTTGAAAAGGGAATTTTAATTCATAACCTAGCAAGTTATTTACATGCTACAGGTATATTATGTGTTACTTTGAATTTTTCTGATTTATTAAGTTATTCATCAACCTTTGTTTACTGTTCAGCAATACTACTCATGTAACTGTAACACAAAAAAACAGTGCACTCTTCTACAGTCACAATAAAAATTTAGGTAGGAGGAAAAATCATAGAATCATAGAATGCTTTGGGTTGGAAGGGACCTTAAAGATCACCCAGTTCCAATCCCCCTGCCATCAGCAGGGACACCTTCCACTAGACCAGGCTGATCAAAGCCTCATCCAACCTGGCCTTAAACACTTCCAGGGAGGGGGAATCCACAACTTCCTTGAGCAACCTGTTCCAGTGTCTGACCACCCTCACAGTGAAGAATTTCTTCCTAATATCTAATCTGAACATACCCTCTTCCTGTTTAAAGCCATTTCCCCCTGTTCTATCACTACCTGCCTTTGTAAAAAGTCCCTCCTCAGCTTCCTTGTAGGCCCCCTTCAGGTATTGGAAGGCCACTGTAAGATCTCCCCAGAGTCTTCTCTTTTCCAGGCTGAACAGCCCCAAGTCTCTCAGCCTGTCCTCATAGGAGAGGTGCTCCAGCCCCTGGAGCATCCTCGTGGCCTCCTCTGGACTCGTTCTAACAGGTCCATGTCTTTCTTGTGTTGTGGGCTCCAGAACTGGATGCAGCACTCCAGGTGGGGCCTTATGAGAGCAGAGTAGAGTACGAATATCACCTCCCTCGACCTGCTGACCACACTTCTGTTGATGCAGCCCAAGACACAGTTGGCCTTCTGGGCTGCAAGTGCATATTGCTGGCTCATGTCGAGCTTCCCATCCACCACTACTCCCAAGTCCTTCTCCTCAGGGCTGCTCTTTATCTGTTCTCCACCCAGCCTGTATTCATGCTTGGAATTGCCCCGATCCAGGTGCAGGACCTTGCACTTGGCCTTGAAATTCATGAGATTTGCACAGGCCCACCTCTCAAACCTACCAAGGTCCCTGTGGATGGCATCCCTTCCCTCTAGCATGTCGATTGAACCACACAGCTTGGTGTCTTTGGCAAACTTGCTGAGGGTGCACTCAATCCCTCTGTCCATGTCACCGATAAAGAAATATTGAACTGCACCAGCCCCAATACTGTCCCCTGAGGGACACTACTCGTTACTGGTCTCCACTCAGACATTGAGCTGT
>NW_010303304.1:0-1740 GCF_000700745.2 Antrostomus carolinensis
TCATTGATAAAGATATTAAACGGAACTGGCCCCAGGCAACCAACATTATTAACAAACATGAAATGTGAGTTTGCAATGAGACCTAAAAAAAAAAATCTAAAAATCCAAAGAACAAATGTGTTTGGATAATCAGTGACAGTAAGGGTTGTCACACACTTCAAACACTCCACCAGCTTTAAATTCAAGATTTAAATTGCAGTTGTTTGGAAGATACCTGTTCAGTGTGGGTGAGACTTTCATGGTGTTGAAATGGGTTGTTCTGCATTGACATAAGGTTTTGAAATGGGGAGGGGGCAAAGTCTCTGGACCTGGACTCATGGTGCAGCATCTTGACACCTTTTCATGTGCAATAACTGTACCAGCCTCTCTCCCAGGGTGATACAGGTATAGAGAGGGCTGTTCCCCACAGGTTAATTCATAGATGGGTCTCTGGGCACTAATTCCTATTGGTGAGAAGCCTCTGGAGTAAATTATAGAATCATAGAATGGTTTGGGTTGGAAGGGACCTTAAAGCTCATCCAGTCCCAACCACCCTGCCATCAGTAGGGACACCTTCCACTAGACCAGGTTGCTCAAAGCCTCATCCAACCTGGCCTTGAACACTTCCAGGGAGGAGCAGCCACAGCTTCTGTGGGCAACCTGGGCCAGTGAATTCTTCTTGTAATAAAAAAATGGCAATTTTCATCACTTCCTTGACCTGGGAACTAGGTGGTAACAAATCTTAGGAGTTTGTTTGGATAAAGTGTGATTTCATTTAAATTTCATATCTAAATAAAGAATTAAATACCTTCTTGGCACTGCTGTGTTGGCAACGGTGGGTTTTCTCCAGACAGAACCATTTTACCTAATAAAACGGCGAGGAAGAGGCTGGGTGATGGGATCGGTTTGATGGAATGTTTGTACTTAGGAAGCTGTCTGCTTTGGTTTGTCCCTGCATTTCATGGGACATTAGCTTTAAAGAGCCTGTGTAGACTTGCTAAATTTCCTAAGAGTGAATAAGAAGCAGAAAATCCCCTGATCCAAAAGACATAACAAATGATAAAAGGTACAGGTCCTGGTCACTGCTGACTGTGGAAAGGAGATGCAGATGCAATTCTGGAGCTCTTCAGCACAAACAATTGCAGTAAGTCACTGGGATGGAAAAGCGTTATTGGGTTTCAATTAATGACTTGGCTATTAGAATTCCATTAATGACTAAACAGTGTTTCCACTTTTGACAGTGTTATTAGGTTAAGCTCCATTTCGGAGGCAATAACCCAACGCGTAGGGCTAGCACTATATACTGGTATTAAGGAGGGGGAGGACGTGGGGAACCAAAACCATCACACAGCCTGGATTTAGAGTTAGAAATGAATCATTAGCCTTGATGTGGTATTTTGTTTTTGCAAAAATATTCCTGTTTTCATTCTCTGGTGCAGTTTGGCATTGCTGGCAGTGCCTCTCTTGTGTGGGACACCCTTCTGCTGTCCCCATCCCTCTGTCCCCACCTCATCCCCAGCCTGGGAAGCTTCTGGTTACCAGTCAGAGACCGCAGGATCTGAGCTCTCCATGTGGCAGGTCACCTCTTGGCTACATTCCATCCAGTTATAAGCCTCCTGTCCTGGTGCTGGGCTGGGCCAGAGCTGGTTCTGTTCAGCAGCCAGAGCAGCGCTGGGGTTTGGGTTCAGCTGGGATTTGTTAGGAGAGAAATGCTGAGAACATCCCCATGTTTTCAATAGTTGCTGAAAGTTGAAGGACTTT
>NW_010303304.1:1923-10740 GCF_000700745.2 Antrostomus carolinensis
TCGGGTCGGGATTGTGGCTCCTGCGGGATCGTGATCTGGGAACGGGCCGGGCTTGGTCGGCGGGTGGTGAGCAATGGCACTGGGTGTCACTCATTGGTGTATTTTGTTATTATCATTATTATTGTAATATAATTATTATTTTAAGTTTTCTTGTATTTCAATGATTAAATTGTTCTTCTCTCACCCTACAAGTCTCCTTACCCTTGTCCCCCAGTTTTCTCCCCTATCCCCTGGGGGTGGGGTCAGTGGGTGAAGGACTGTGTTTGGCTACCAGCCCAGTGAAACCACCACACCTTCCTAGCTGGCCAGTTTAAATATTACATTACTTGGAGCTCTGTTTCTTCGTGGCACTTTGAGTGCTTTGCAGACTTCTATGATTATATGCGAGGGATGAGCATCTCTGTCTCTTGGAAATGTTGCTGCCTGTTAGGTTGAAAGTGAGATGAAGACAAGAAATTGAATCTAGAGCCATGATGGAAACTCTGCCCTGTGGTTTGTTATGGAAATGTGTGGCCTTAACTCAGAACTGCTCGGGGAATTGCATCTGTAAAGAGCAACTAGTTCACGAAAATCTATCGCTGTGAACAAAGGAGATACTGAATTTGCTACTGAGTGGATTCATTTCCCAGTCTTGCTCACCTTCTGAAGTGATGGTGTGACTACTTTAGTCAGTAGGGACATGGTTTAGTCAGGGACTTGTCAGCATGAGGTTAACAATTGGAATTGATCATCTTAAAGATCTTTTCCAATCAGGGCAATTCTGGGATTTTGTGATCAGTTAATTCTACCTCTTGAGAAAAAAAAAAAACAATTATACTGTTTTAAACTAAAGCAGAGAGAAGATGCCTGGTTTATAGGTGGTCTCCTACAATGAAGTGTTGTGAATGGAGTTGATGAAAGGACCTGGATCCCTCAGTCTAACCATGAGACAACGCTCCCTGCCAGGCTTACAGAGCCCAAATCAATGCTCACAGTTTAGTTTAACCTGCTTGTGCTGTGTGGCTGGATTTGCATGGAAGAGTTTAACTGTCCTTGGGAGAACAGCTCTGCCTTTCATCCCTCAAGCTAAGAAACAAATCAACCTCGTTGCAGTCCTGCCCAAAGGCAAATTCCCACTGCTGACAGCCCCTCAAGAAACAAAGTCACCATAGTTGCATCTTGCCAGCTTTTTTTGTGTGTGTTTTTCCTGCCTTTGGCTTAAGCAGGGTAAGCCACAGCCAGCAAGCAAAACCAGGACACTGGGAAGTTTGTTTCTATTTAATGGGTCCTTATTGGGATCTCTGGGATTTGCAAGTGTTTCTCCAGTCCAGAAAGCACTGGCAAAGTCACAGGTCACCTTAACAACATCTTCATGTGGGTTGGGTGCTCAGTTTTGTGGGTGCTCGGGGAGCTGTGCTGGGGGCAGAGGGTAGAGCTGGGGAATATGGGGAGGTTCTGCTCTGTGCTGCTCGCACAAAGAGACAGCAAAATTAAACATTTTATTTATTTATTTTTAATCTGGAGATAGCTTTGGAATAAATAAATACAACATCCCTCCTGTCAGACAAAATACTCTTCCAGGTGCCAGTTGTGCTAATGGCATTTAGTGGTGGTTTGATTCACCAGCTGGCTCCTGCCCCCAAACCCCACATGGGTATCTCACAGGGTTTTTTCTGCTGTGAGAGAGGCACGAGCAGGTATGGCTGTGTGGGAAGGGAATGTGTGCTTTGCAAAAGGTTAACAGGAAAATAAATATTTTGTGATTTAAAAAAAAACCCAAACCAACCCACTGCAATAACAACGGAGGCTGGAGTGTTGGAGGGAGGTGATTAATGCTGGGGCTTGATTTGTGCTCACCAGGGGCCTAATTAGGGAGGTAAAAGGCAGCCTTAATTCCTGGTATTTCCAAACTTTTGCATATTTGACTCTGCATTTCTATTAATGATCACTTCAGATGAGTTGCTGCATGTCTGCAATAACTCACACCCCGATAGCTCTCTGCAACACCCTCTGTGCTGTCCAAAGAGAGAATGAGGCATGAAATAGAGCTGAAGTCGGTGCCAAGTGTCACACCAGCAAATTCCATTTTAATGCTCTGTCCCTTTGGGATCTTGATGGGTTTTGTCTGGGCAGGCTGAAGGCTTTCTGCACTGAGTGCTGATTCTTGAGAGCTCAGAGGCCTGGGTACTAAAAAGAACATCTCAAGTGCTTTTAGGTGGGTTTTTTTTAGTATCTTTAAAAGTCTGGTTTTGTGGTTAATTGGATTTTTATTATTTCTTTTATAGGCAAGGTGGAAAGAAGTGAAGTGGTGAGCTTAAGGCAAAACAGTAAAGTGAAAAGAGGGAAATGGCTTGAAACTGGCAGAGGGGAGATGGAGATGAGATGTGAAGGAGAAATTCTTCACTGTGAGGGTGGTGAGACACTGGCCCAGGTTGCCCAAGGAAGTTGTAGCTGCTCCTCCCTGGAAGTGTTCAAGGCCAGGCTGGATGAGGCTTTGAGCAACCTGGACTAGTGGAAGGGGTCCCTACTGATGGCAGGGGGGTTGGGACTGGATGAACTTTAAGGTCCCTTCCAACCCAGACCAGGCTGGGATTCTATGAAAGACTGGAGCTCATTTCAGCATTGTTCTGCTGAGAGGAGTGAGCCATCATTCGAAGGCAGTCATCCATCCCTCAGCTGCACTCACAGCAAATGTGATGTTGCTTTTGGAGTCAAAGCCGAACAGTGGGAGCCACATCCCAACCTGGCCCTTGCCAAGGTTTTCAGGGAGGTGATTTGTGTTAATGAAACGATGCAACGTGCCATGTGTGGGCAGGTTCCTTCAGATGTCTTCCCTGTTTACTGCGTGTGATAGCAGCAAAAACAGCTGGCAGAGAAACTGCTACAGCAGAGCACAGGCAAAGCCTGGGATGATGCTTGAGAAAAGAAAACAATCCTGGGAAAAAAGCTCAGGATTTTGAACCAGGGAACTCTCCAGATTTTTAATCCTTGTGTGCTCAGAAGGCAAGAGAGAGCTATATATTTCTCCTCTTACAAATGCTGCTGTTTTTCATTGATTTCCCCCTCCTCCCAGGTTTTAACATCATCAGAAAATTCAAGAAAAATGCCCTGAAGTTGCCCTGAAGTAAACATTTAAATTAAAAAAAATCAGAATTCCCAGCCCATAGCCCCTAAATCTCATTAAGAAATCCTCAAAATATTAAAGATCGCATACCTGCATTTCCCTAAAGTAAAATGTCAAATATCAGAGAGGCTGTTAATGAATTGGCAAATATAACCCCGTGAACTGCACTGAAATATATTAGAAGAGAAGTAGGAAGATTAAATTGCAATTAAATGACTTCAGAACATCCAGCCCTGATGAGAAAATGAAGCTGACTGTTAAGAAGAAGCAACTTTAACAAAACTGCTGCCTAGATATTCACATTTAAGCTGCTTCAAAGCCTTTTCTCATCTCAGAGCAGCTCCAAAAGAACAGACAAACAACTGAAACCCATAAAGAACAACAACAAGAGTGCTGATAATTAATCTTGATGTGATTAAATAGTTGGAGGAGATGGGAAATCTAATTGTGCGACAATTACTTTTATTTATCAGTTTTATAATGAAGTGCTGAGGAATAAGTTTCTCTGGAGATCTATCCAGCCGTGGGTTATTTTTCCAAACCTCATCCATGCGGCACAACCATCTGCTGTGTGGAAAAACCATCATCAGCCTGGTAAGCCCGGCAGCTCCCGTCACTGATAACCACCTCCTCGTCCTGCAGACAGTAGGTGCTGGGTGACAGGGATGTGTGGGTGCTGCAGCCCAGGGGTGCAGGGTGGGACAGGCTGAGCTGATTTAGGGGGTGACACATGTCCTGTGTGCCCAAACCTGTCCATGCACAAACAAGATTTTTCCCCATTAGTCAAATAATTTGTCTTTGAAAAGTGTTGAATGAGCTGGTCAAAAAACTGAGGAGCTTTTTGGGTTTGTGCTGAGGATTTTGGAGGAAGTGTGACTCCCAAAAACTTTGAGGGGAAAAGATCAGGCTTGCTCAAGACATTTCCTTTGGATAACACGGTAATATTTGTTTCAACTGTCAATCACTTTGTCTTGATTCTTTTAAAATCCTTTTTATTATGGACATATGCAAATACACACATCCATGACTCGCATAACTTCTGTGGTACATCTGTTGTGAAGCTTCAATAAATCACTCTGATGTTGCTGAACTACCTGGAATTATCTACATAGGAAAAGTTAGAAAATATAGTTGGTTTTTTTCCACTCGAAAAAGTCTGATGTCAAGAAACCTGGTGCCCCAAGAGGCAGAAATTCCCCATGCCCCTGGGACTTGTTAGCCTGGGGACACAGAGGAGATGCAAGTCCTGCTGTGAGCCTTGGGAATGAGGCCTGTTCCCAAATAACAATCCTGGAGGAGCGACAATCCCGAGCTGAAACCGCAATCCCGGGAGAGCCAGAGCCCGAGTGAAAGCCAAATAGAGCAAGAGAGGAAGAGCCCCTCATGAATCTCCTGCCCATGGGGGACAGGAGATGGAACAGCCTCTTGGCAGAGCCAAATGCCCATGGAGCTGATTCAGTTCCATATTCCTCATCCCTGCTTATATCTTGTCCTTACAGACCAGCAAAACACAAAGTCCTTCAACTTCCAGCGAGAATTGAAAACATCGGTGTGTTATCAACGTCCTTCTCCTAACAAATCCCAGCTGAACCCAAACCCCAGCACTGTTCCAGCTGCTGAACAGGACCAGCTCTGGCCCAGTTCAGCACCAGGACAGGCAGGCATCCCTCTGCTTCTGTTCTCAGGGCTCAGAGACAAAATTGAGAAGGAAGTGAGGCCATTCGAGGACTGCAGGTGGCTGGAGGAAGGGTCAGCAAGCTCAGGCTCCTGAACCCCACACCATAATCTCAGTGCCTCATTCAACGTGCTCTGAATAGCCTGAAGTGACCCTGGATGAGTTGCTGGGTTGCTGTCTCCTGCAAGCTTGAACTACAGCAGAAGAATAAGTATGGAAACAATTTTGCCTTTACATCCGCAGCTTCAGTTTGTGTGAGCTGGGCCAGAGCAAAAAACCTCAGTGGTTTTGCAGAGCCTGGTTCATCCCCGTGGTGGGGAGCACTTGGTGCAGTGATCCCCCTAGCCTTCCAGTTCTCTGCTCACTGGAAACATTTTCTGGCAGTACTAAAAGAGAGAGAATTTTTTTCCGAGTAACTGGTGCGGATCCATGTTTAGAAAAATCCTGTTTAGAAAAGCCCTGTTGCCCCAGTGAGCCTCTACAGCTGTCGTGTGTCTGTTTACTCATGGCCACCAATGCTTAATTAGAGAATCACAGAATCGTAGAGGTTAGAAAAGACCTTTAAGATCATCAAGTCCAACCATAAACCCAACACTACCAATTCCACCTCTAAACCACGTCCCTCAGCACCTCATCTGTTAAATCCCACCAGGGAAGGTGACTCCACCACCTCCCTGGGCATCCTGTTCCAATGCTTGACTAATTAACCCTTTTATATTGTTGTATGAGGAACTTTTGGCTCAAGAGCTTGGCAGATTAATTCCTGAGCTTTGCTAAAGCCTTAATAACCTTTCAGTTGGCTGAATGAACAACTCAGAGCTCAAGCAAACAGCTTTCCAGCTGAGGGTGGGTGCTGCCAGCTGGGCTTGCACAGCACAACCCAGCACTTGACCTTTTGCTGCTTTTCCATCCGGGCAGCCTCCACTGTTGTACCTGCTGCTGGGGAAGCAACTGGCCGGAGATGGAGCAGGTACCTCGGGGAAAATGGAAACCTTGGCAGCTGTGGGTGGGTTTGGAAATGCTGCAGGGCTGTGCAGTTTGAATAACACCTCCTCTCCCCTTTCCTGATCAATAATGCATTGTCCTGGATGGGGTTTCACTCTGAGAAGGGGGAATGTTGGCAGGAGAGTTTGTGACTCTCTATTCTGGCATTGCCATGCAAAGTGTGCATTGAAAAGGAGCTGGGGCAGGGGACAGAGGATGAGGGAAGCTGAACAAGGGACTGTTGTTCACAGTCTACTCCCAGTACAAGAAATAAGTTCAGAAGAACAATAGAAGGCTGTTCCTCGTGTGAGAAGTACTTATCCGGTGGGACTCTTCGCTGCAGGATGTTGCAGAGGTTGAAAATTTAAGTTCAAACACGATCTCATAAGGTGCTGGAGGAAAAACCTCAAGGGCTCAAACACAGAAACACCACTTCCACCTTAAAAAGTCTCTCAGATGTGCTGGGGGTTGAAATTATTCTGGAAGAGGAACATCACTGCGGTAGTGCCCTGTTCATACACTGCTGGGGAACTCTGAGGGCCAAGGTCAGGCCTGATGGATCACAAATCTGACCCAATGCCTTCATACTGGCATCCAGACCCAACCAGGTTGCTCCCATCATCAACAGCCTCTCCCTGCCAGATGTTTCCAGGTGCCAAGCTCCTCACCTGGGTATTTACATTTTAATAGAACTGCCTTGTCCAGGTTGTTGGTCTCCTTGATGTGCAAAATGTAAGTCTATGCAAAGAGCTCTGGCTGCTTTTTGTCAGGGTGGAGGGAGGTTGGGCAGGAATACCAGGTGTAATCAGAAGGCTGGGGGCTACTGTATCTCATAAACCTTGGATGGGTACCATGAGGGAGAAGATAAAAGGAGATTCTTATTCTTTAGGCCAAGTATACGCATGTCAAACAAAGACAAAGCCGTGATGTGCCCAAGGGCAGCTTCCCAGTGGAATATGGGAATAGGGACCTGCAAATAAAGGTTTTCTTGGCAGCCAGGCTGAACAAGAGCAGGTGTTTGAAGTATTTCCTGGATGCCCTGAGGCTGTGATTATTTGTTGAGGGAGAGTTTTCTGCTGGTGCCTCTTAAATAGGGGCACAGCACAGGGTTTATAAACCCTGGGCACCCATCATCCCAGGGGGTCGTGCTGGGTTCCTGCTCTGGGAGCTCTGAGGATGTTGTACCAGCCCCATAGTTGTTACTAACAGGGATCCTCAGCCTCTGGGTAGCTTTTATTAATGGCCAAGACTGGTACTTCAACATTTCCTGTTATTGCTTAGATCTGCATTTAATTACTGCACAGAGAGGTTCTTTGAAACAGGGAACGAGGTCTCTTTCCTCATGTAATAAAGATATTTTCTCTGGGCTCGATCTTGAGGGCTTTGTCTCCATGGGTGAGCCACCCTTGGAGGATACACTGGCCAGAGCATCCAAAAAGCATCCACTGGGGTCTTTCCTAGTGTCCTTACCACAGCTTGGGCAGTAGTGGTCAGAGAACCATGGAGTGACTGCGGGTGCCCCCGGGTCCTGAGCGGTGCTGGAAGCCCGACTGCAGGCAGATCTGGGTGGTGAAGCTACAGGGGTGCTGGTGGTGGGTTTGGTCTTGCAGCCAGGATGAGCACTGCAGGGAGAGCTGGTTGTGCGTGCCTGGGTTTGCTGTCTGCTGAGAGACATCATAGAATAGAATCACAGCGTCATAGAATTGTTTGGTTGGAAAAGACTTTTGAGATCATCAAGTCCAACTACACCGTTCACTACTAAACCAAATCTCTGAGCACCTCGTCTACCCATCTTTTAGATCCCACCAGGGATGGGGACTCCACCACTGCCCTGGGCAACCCCTTCCAATGCCTCAGAACCCTTTCAGCAAAGAAATTCTTCCTCACATCCCATCTCAACTGCCCTGGCCACAACTGGAGCCCATTTCCTCTTGTCCTGTCCCTTGGGCCTTGGTTGAACAGACCCACCCCCACCTCTCTCCACCCTCCTCCAAGGGACTTGCACAGAGCCAGAAGGTCTCCCCTCAGCCTCCTTTTCTCCAGGCTCAACACCCCCAGTTCCCTCAGCCACAAGGGAACTCAGCACACTTGTGCTCCAGACCCTTCCCCAGCTCCGTTCCCTTCTCTGGACACGCTCCAGCACCTCCATGTCCTTCTTGGACTCAGGGGCCCAACACTGAACCCAGCACTCCAGCTGTGGCCTCACCAGTGCCCAGTGCAGGGGGAAGAGAACTTCCCTGGTCCTACTGGCCACACTGGTGCTGATCCAGGCCAGGATGCCCTTGGCCTTCTTGGCCACCTGGGCTCTCTGCTGGCTCATGTTCAGCTGCTGTCAACCAACACCCTCGGGTCCTTTTCCACTGGGCATCTCTCCAAACAGCCAGGGATGGTCTCTGACTGAATTGCTGGTGCAAGAGGTGATCACCTCTTCAGCTTCTCCTGCAAAGGCATGTCTCTCACCCCCAGGAGTCTAGCCATGGATGGTTTCTTATTGATTAGTGGAGAGAAAAAGGAAAACACAGCTTTGGAGAAGCATTTCCAGGTAGCACATCCTCGTGGAGGAGAGCAGCTCCTGCATCAGTAGTGGGCAGGAAGCAGACTTGCTTTTGAGGACAAGGCTTGCAGGCATGACAGCACAGGGGACCTGAATCATTTACCCTTTATAGATATAAGACCATAGGAACAGGGAGAATTTTTTCCAAGAATCTGTTTAATTAATATAAAGGATTTTTTTTTTTTTTCTGTTTTCATGGAGATTCAGAATGGCTGAAAAAGACTGAAGTGTTTTTGTCAGGCAGAGTCAATCTACAGCCTGTAGCTCTCAAGAGGATCAGGCTTTTAACCTGAGGTTATTTTTTTTTTCCTCATTCTAAACCTCATTTTAAAAAGTCATTTGGGAAAATTTCAGGGTTTGTTTTTTCCTCTGTTTCCAGGAATGGAAAAGAAACTTCATGGTACTGAGAAGCATTTTTCCCCAACTAAAGGACAGAGGTAAGCAGCCCACTCAGAGCATTATACTAAAATTTTTCTTCCTTCCCAAAACAAAGGTTAAATA
>NW_010303304.1:10782-16636 GCF_000700745.2 Antrostomus carolinensis
CAGTGGTCATATCTACCAGTTACACTTGAACTTCATGTGCTACTGTCCTGGGTCTGTTCTGCCTCTGGATGAACTCAAAAACCTTTTGAAGTGTTTTGCTCATGATGAACTTGATATTCCAAGTCGATCGTTTGTTCAGCGGGGCGTGAAAACGTCCATTCAAATCACTGCTGCAGCTCGAGCAGTGTGGAGGGTTGAACCAGGCTCTCCAATAGCTGGAGAAATCCTTGTCAGCTGTTTGAACGGATGCTGTCTAGGCTGGTGAGCTCCCATGGAAAGTTCTAGCATCAGTGACTCTATGTTCTCAAAGAGAAAAACCAAGTAAACCAAACCCCTTTAATAGGAACATCCCCAGATATCGCTGTATTGTGGTGCACAGCACTTCTCCACCTCATGTTCTTCCCCTTCTCCTTCCTGACCACTCCTTTGACCCATATCACAATAAAATGATGTTTTTTTGGCTTGCTGTGTTCCCTGGGTGATGCTCTGAACCCTTACTGGGACCTGGTTGGAAGCAAGGTCAGAAAAACCTCCAAGAACATTGGGTTTGGGGATGCAAAGATGGATTTGAACATATACATTGTGGAGAGGGATTATTTGAGCTGTTGTAACGAGGCTATCTCAAAGATAGATGGAGTATCTTGAAGTAGGAGGAACCCGTAGGACCTGAGGAACTTGCCGTGTATTGACAGCCTGCAGACATGATAAACAAGTTGACATTGGAGGAATCAATTAATTTTAATTTGGGAGCAAGAGTGGGGAAATGTCTGAATTATCTCCTCTCACAGGGCTGCTCCCAGCAGCACCACAGAATTGGATTTGTTGTTAACTTTTACAGCTATTGTTTTATTGTCTGTATTTCAAGGAGATATACTGAGGACTCCAATGGTTGCACCACACAAGGGGGGCATAGGGGAATAATAAAAATAATAGTTCTTTTCAACTATAGACACCAAAATATCTCATGAGGTTGATTTTCCTTGCCTTACAGATAAGCTACTTGCCAATGTCACATCAAATTTGATGGTGTAGAGCCACAAGTTTCCCCTCTCGCCGTTGCAAGCAGCAGCAGAGGAGGATGAGGGACTCATCACTCAGACCAACCCTGTCCTCTGTCCATGGATGCTCCTCCTCATCTGGGACAGCTCTATGGCCTCTTTGGTCTATTATTGACCCTTATCAATACATGCAGCAAAAATATCCTAGGCAGGGTGGGAGTCTTTATCTCACTGTAGTTGATGCCCCTTTCAGCTTCATTTGCCATCTCCTGCCTCTCCTCGCAGCACTTGGGCAGAGGGGTGGGCAGAGGATGCAGGTGAGCAGTGCTGTGGTACCGTTGCCTTGGGACCCAGGAGAAGGACAAGGCAGTCAAAGGCAGATGAAATCCCACCCAGTCTATGAGGAGCAAATCCAACCATCTGCTCCTTTTGCTCTTTTCTCTGTCCCCTCCATGCAAATTACAGGAGCCTCTGCCACAGCAAAAGGCTTTTAATCAAAGCTAATTACCCACTTCAAATGGCTTTTTCAGGGGTCTCAGGGTCAGTCTTGATGACCGTGTCCCCATGATGGTGCACATCCATGACTGTGCTTCCCCTGAGCAGAGGAGGAAAGCAGGCTGTGGGGTTTGATGGCAACCCTGTCCTACCCCACAGAGCAGTTCTCTGTGGAGAAACCACAGGAGAGAGATGATGGGTTGCTCAGTGAGACGGTGACATCCATTAGTTCAGCTTGGAGGGTTTAGAGATGCTGGTTGACTTAATTGGATTTTGGTGTGACACAAATCTGTCCAGTCTGGAGCAGGGGAGGAAATTAAAGGAACTCAAGGGCTTTCTGCCTTGCATTTCCTTGAGAGCATTTGGCAGAGCACAGCTCTCACCGTGGGTGTGATGCAGAGGGGATTTTGTGCTGCTGGTGATGATGATCAAGCTGGGGCCAAGTGGGACTGATGAAGCATCCCACAGTAATGTTTCTGCCTTCTAAACTGAGCTGGTGGCTCCAGGGGCTTGTCAGGAATATACTCAATCTAAGGCTAATGCTGGTTGGGGTTACCAGTCCCCTGCATAGGGGTCAGTAGGGATCTGGTTGGTTGAACTCCTCAGGGAAAGACAGATCAACATCAGGCCCAAATTATACTGCCCTTTGAATGCATTATGGCATCTGGGTCCTTCTTAAATGTGCTGCTTGAAGTGCACAAGGTGCACTATTAAAGTAACCATACAGGATCAGAAGCCCATTCAGCTGTGTCTCCAAGCAATGGTCACAAGCAGATGCCAAGGGAAAGGCAAGTCCATCCATGTCAAGTTGCCTGGCTCCATCCCCAGCCTTGCTGCAGATGTGCTGTGTAGCCCAAGCAGGCTTCCACATCTTCCTCTCCCACTCCCATCTCCCTTACAGGATGCAAGCCTTCTTGACTTAACTGGAAAATGTCCCACGTGCCACAGATCCCAGATCCAGCCCTGGCTCTATGGGATTTCAGTGTGCAAATCAGTGGGAGCTGATGGGATTCCTCAGTTTGAGGTGTGCTGGAGAAGACACCCACTGATGTCACTGGGTTTAGGACATGCCCTTGATTTTGAAGATCCTGGAAACATCAAACATGCTCTAGAAGTGCAGGAGAGCTGCTTGAGCCAGGGTTGACCATTAGTGGCCTTTCAGCTCCCTCTGCAGATATAATCAAAGCAACGTTCCCATGCCCAGATCAATTCATTGTCTCTTCAACCTCCTTTCCCCCACAGTAAAGACAGATTAAATTTGTAACTGCCTCTGAAAGATCATCTCAGAGAGGGCTGAGGGATGGGACGGTCTCCTGCTCTCCATGCTCCTTGCTGGACCAGAAGCACAGCTTGTTGCCATGCTCGGTGCACAGTTGCCTCTTGCCATGCTTTTGGCACCCGAAGGTGCCAGTTGGCAGAGGATAGGTTGTTTCTTCTACCTAAGTTGCCGGGCCCAGGGGAGCAGGGAACAGGCAGATGGTGCAGGAGAGGCTTTGCAGTCCGCCTGATGCCTCCCATCAGCTGTGCTTTTGGAAGCTTTCTGCAGCCCTGCCCTTGAAGTGCTTGTGGTGGTTTCACTGGGCTGGCACTGGGCTGGCAGCCAAACACAACAGCTTGCTCAATCCACTCCCCAGGGGACAGGGGAGAGAATTGGGGGACAAGGGTAAGGAGACTCGTAGGGTGAGAGAAGAACAATTTAATCATTGAAATAAAATAAAAATTAAAATAATAATTACATTAAAATAATAATGATAATAATAATAGTAGTAAAATATGCCAATGAGTGACACCCAGTGCCATTGCTCACCACCCGCTGACCAAGTTCCCAGATCACGATCCCGCAGGAGCCACAATCCCAACCCCAAACCGCAATCCCGGGAGAGCCAGAGCCCGAGCGAAAGCCAGAGAGAGCAAGAGAGGAAGAGCCCCTCATGAATCTCCTGCCCATGGGGGACAGGAGATGGAACAGCCCCTTGGCAGAGCCCAATGCCCATGGAGCTGATTCAGTTCAATATTCCTCACCCTGCCCTTAGAACTTGTGCTTACAGACCAGTAAAACAAAAAGTCCTTCAACTTTCAGCAACTATTGAAAACATGGGGATGTTCTCAGCGTTTTTCTCCTAACAAATCCCAGTTGAACCCAAACCCCAGCGCTGTTCCAGCTGCTGAACAGAACCAGCTCTGGCCCAGCTCAACACCAGGACAATAATTCCTACTAAGTCAGACAGATCCATCTATCCTGCAGTGGATCCCTAAGGAGGAGTAAATAGGACAGAGGTATTCATGGAGCTCTCTCTTAGCGATGCCCAGTAGCATGTTCTCCTCTGAGAGGGAGGGAAAGAAACACTGGAAATACATTGCAGTGAGTGAAATCAGCCTCTCCAAATGGTGTCCAGCTCTGGCCATCACGTCCAAGAAAATTCAAACAAAGACTGAGAATCTGGAGAGAGGAGATGAGTGATTCAGGGAAACTGCTTCTGTAAAAGATGAAAGAACAATTGAAAGAACAGATGGTGAAAACGTACAAAAAATTTGAATTTTCCAAAGATGGGGAAGTTCTGTGGTTACCTGGCCAAGTACCTTTAGCCATGAAGTTATCAAGCAGTAATTTCAGAGCTCCTCCAAGGTACCATCTACCCCATGGTAAGGACTTAGACTAGGGAACTCATCATCACCTGGTGTGACACAGGCAGAGGGAGTTCAGATGGATAAAACAAATTGCATAGTCCAGGCTCACTGCAGGAGCAAAACCAGACCTTCTGAGAAGCAGTTTTGTGCTTTATAATGAAACCTTTCATGTCTGTTTGGCTTCTGCCTGTCTAGGTGGTTGTGACCTTGTAGAATTCGAAAGGTGTTGAAGAAGTGAGCTCATGGCAATTTGCTTTGATGCATCACTTACAGCAAATTCAGCAGAAATACTTCCAGATTTTCTCCTTTTTAATCTCCTTCTCCTCATTCCCTGTCTCAACTTTCTGGCCAGAGTTGTCATGTTGATTTTGATAACATGATCTCTCCAGTTTCAATAATGCAGAAAGGGGAAAAAAGTGCTTTTATTGATATTATTTTTATGTGTCCTACACTGAGATTAAGCTTTGGCTGGCAAACCCTATCCTTCAGCCTAAATGTACCTTCTCTGGGATTCACCGGGAGAACTTGCAGCAGGAGAAGGAAATTGCACAGTAATATCCAGGCTGTTATGAGTTTGATGACCCTGTGCTGATAGATGCCATTAAGTAGGGATAATATGTGTGAGATTGATATAAAATCAAATACAGAGAAACCAATTTTTCAGTTTCCAACCCAAAGCCTTTAGCTCACGATGAGCTGAGGAGATGACCTTTAAAACAATCCTGTTGTTCCCATGAAGGTGGAGATGCTCATTTGATTGTGTGATGTCATTCGTGACACGCAGCTGCTTGGAAAACTGGGGTAAGTTTTGACTTAAATTTAAAATGCTTTTAATGATGATCCAGCCTAAGGCACAGCCTGTGAGCACATCACTGGACTGGGTCTTTTGCACCTGGGTCTGGGCTGTCACAGGTGTAATATCCCACCAGGCAAAGCTTAGGAAGGAAAGAAAGACAAACAGTCAAATGCCACAAGCCCTGAGCATTTTTAACCTCCTGTTGGATTCTCCATCCTGAGCAGGTCCTGCTTTGTGGATTATTGATCCCTTTGGGTGCTGAGACTGCTTTGTTTCAGGACTGAGGTGTCCTTGCTCTTATTTTCTGGTTTCTTGTTGGTTTTGGGGTTTTTTATGGTTTTTTCTTTGTTTTGGTTTTTGTTTTTTTAATTTTTTTTCTATAACTTACATCATAGCAAAGCCACTATTTAAAGCACAGTGATGGTCTTCTAGGAACAGTTCTCCTGTCTCTAACCTTGTATTTTGTCAAACAGGTTTTCTACGCAGGCTTTGGCAGGTGGAGGGAGGTGTGCCCCGGTTACCACTGCCACTGGCTTTTTTTAAGTTCTAGGGACAGACAAAATCTCTCTTATGAAGGGAACAAGAGCCTGAGAAAAGGAGGAAGCAACCAGAGCTTGCTCAGAACTCTCTGCAGCATCAGCCAGCAGAGATAAAGGGTTGAGAAAAAGATAAAGGAGGAGTCTGTTCTACCTGAGGGGTTGCTCTAAATGTGCCCAGTTTCTATTTTAAATATATATATATATTATGTATATAAAATCACACAAGAATCACAGACTGGTGGGGTTGGAAGGGACCTCAGGAGATCATCCAGTTCAACCCCCCTGACAGAGCAGGGTCACCCAGAGCAGGTCACACAGGAAAGTGTCCAGGTGGGTTTTGAACATCTCCAGAGATGGAGACTCCACCCCCTCTCTGGGCAGCCTGTCCCAGGGCTCTG
>NW_010303304.1:16731-56635 GCF_000700745.2 Antrostomus carolinensis
CATTGCCCTTTCCCCTGTCACTGGGCACCACCGAGAAGAGCCTGGCCCCATCCATTTGGCCCCCACATTTCAGATATTTATAGATATTGATCAGATCCCCTCTCAAAATATATTATATTTATGTAATTTTTATATATAGAATTTATGTATTTTACATATATATAGCTTACATATATATAAAATATATTTATTTTCTATAAATCTATTTTAAAATGTTGTTCAGGCATCATTTAGGGTAAGGTGAAAGGTTGCAGGTTTGCAGCAGCAGTGTGTTTCTCCTCTCATTCCTCTCCTAGTTCCTGACTCCTCTCTGAGGGCTGAGTAAAGGGGTGTGTTTGGGGCACAGACTGAGCAGATGGCACAGATATGGGCTCTGCTGAAACGGTTGAATGCAACAGCTTAGCTGGAGGATTAAGAGGAGGGTTTCCTTTCCCCCTTTCGAAAGCTGTCACCATTTCAGCTGCTTTATCACTACTTTGGTGATGAGGATGCACTGTGGGAAGGGTGACCTGGCCTTGGTGATGGTGAACAAGATCCATTGCAGCCCTGAGCCCCAAGCATGTGGCTCTTCCTGCCCTGCCAGGACATGGCTGCAGCTTCACGGATTTTTGCTCTATTTCTCCATTTACCATTTCCAGTTTTGGAAATGACACAATTGTTCAGTGAACAACTCGAAACTTTAGGGGAACTAAAGGGAAAAACTTTAGGGAACTAACTATCCACTTTAGGGAAACTGATCTCTCCCAAATTCATTCTTTTGTAGGATTTATTATTTGAGAGAGGCAAAAAAGAAGAGACAACATCAATGCCATAAGAAGTTTCCTCATCTTTTCCCTAGTTAGGACCATGTAAAGTCTCTCCAGAGCTGTTCTCCAGGCATTTTTAAGGTTTATTTCATTTTTCATGAGTTGCTTTCTGTGCTGCTTATTTGAGCTGTGGTGGTTGCACTACCTTTGTGGGTATGGAAGGTTTGTTGGCTAAGTCTCTCTTGCCCCTGGACTGGGGTCGAGGGCAGTCTGCATTGGTCCCATGTCAACAGAAAGCTTGTTTTTAGCTTGCCTTCCCCTGAGAAAGTTTTTTTTTCCCTCCCAGACAAACTCTGCTTTTACTGATGGTGCCAAGGAGTTCAGCTGTCAGCCCCATTCATCACACCCAGCATCCCAGATGTTAGCTGATCTTTTAGGCATGTGCAACCTGGATTGCCTGGGAGGGGGGGAACTTGAGCCTGTTTGGATGTGCTGCAAGGAGTGTGAAGGTCGGCTTTGCCATCTCTCAGCATCTCAGCAGTGTGCTAAGGAGTTTTCTTTTCTGTTACCATGGGTTGTTGCTACTCCACAGCTTACTAATCCTAATATAACCCAGGTAGCACAGCTCCAGCTTTCCTCTTTGCTGCCACCATCCCTGTCAGGGAAATGCTAAGGTTTTGTATAAAATTAATTTCTATCAAAGTAAGCTAGGTTTGTCTAGCTTCAGCACAAGTCTGAAGAAACTGTACACGCACTGAAACGCATCACTGTGAGTTTTTCTTGTTCGTGGGGTGCTTTGGAAAGGGCCAGCCTGTCTATCAGCAAAGGCTCTGCCAGATGGAGGAATGAGCTGTTGTCTTACCTGGAGCATCTTTCTAGAAAGCTTGCACAGGAGGTAGAAATGCTTTATTTTAGGTACTTTATCCTGATTCTCAGCCAGCTGAAATACAACTACGGCTGTTTTATGATCGTCACCTACAAGTGTGATCATAACAGCAAGGAAAATACATCTGTCTGTTGTTCACTGGGAAAATTACTGCTCCTAAATGAGCTATCAGCGAAGGCGGCAGCTGTGCTCAGAGACAGGCTGGTTACATGAAACACAAACCTTTGTAGTAGGTTCACCTGGCCAAAAGCTCGTGCTCTGCCACAGACTCTCCTGATGACCTCAGATAAGTCCTTTGGCCACTGCCTGGTTCAGTTCTTGGTTGGCACCTGAGGGTGATGGCACAGCTCTGGCCACAGGGCTTGTGAATCAATTAAACAGCTTAGACCCCCTGCTCCCTTCGGCCAGGTACCAGACACCTAATTACATCCATAAATTTGAGCTGTAAATTCCTGGAGCACTTCTCTAAATAGTTTAGATTTTTGCTGAGTGTATCAAGTATATGGACCCTGTTTTAATAGAGATGGGCTTGATGGCCAGTTATCATCCCATGGATGTAATGCCCTGTGCCCAGCTAAGCATTTTCACTAATGCTGTTGAATATCTATAATTAGTTTTCTATTGAATTGAGTGACTTTATTATGGTGAAAAATTTGAAGGGGGAAAAAAGAGGGATTTCACCATAGAAGAGCCACTCTGTGGAGTCCAGGGCTCTTATTCCCATCTGCAGACATTGTCATCCCTCTGCCCCTGGTGCACTGGGATGAGAGAGGAGGGGTTTCAAAGTGGTGGCAATGCTACTGCTCTTATCTTCGGCAGGATTTGAAAGCATGTGGGAAACCCCCCAGAGATTATAGTCCCCTGAGTTTTGTCATTCAGTTGTAAGTGCTTTGCAGGCAGCACTATGGGGGTCACAAGCACTCCTTGCCATTGCAGGCAGAGCAGGCAGGATCTCAATAGTCCCCTCAAGGCCATTTCACCAGCATGAAACAGGAAAGGGAAGACCAAAAACACGTCATGTGGCTTTTCTCCAGGAGACCCCAAGAACATGAGATTTAAACTGAAATCTTACATAATTTCCCATGTAAGCATCACAAACAGGGTTTTTCACTTATTTCCTGAGGCCAGACAGGCCTTCACCTGCAGAGACAAGGGCCAGATGCTCATGAAGATAACTGGACACAAGGAGGATGATAGTGGTGCCTGTGTTATGCTCTCCCACCAAGAAGCAGTTTGTTCAGGAGATGCCTCTGGCAGCTGGATGTATTGCTGCTCCAGAGGCTCTGCTGCTGAAATCTCTGCTTTGTGTCTCACTAAAGGATCTCTCTGCCTCTTCTCCCTCCATAAAGCACAACCTATATTTAGAGTGTTTAGATTTGTGTATTTAAGCAGCAGGCTTAATTAAATTCTCCTGGTGAAAGGAATCAGCCCCTATTGCCTCTTCATGATCCTAACCACGGACTGCTCTGCTGTAAATACAGCCTGCCCAGAGCTGCTGGGGACCACATTCAAATGGGAACCTTCTGCTCTGTCCTTGGAGCAAAGGTGTTTGGACCCAAATGGAGAATCCCAGATCAGTAGGACTGCTGGGCTTAGCCCAGGACTGCTGCTCAGGAGGAGACAGAGGATAAAGCTCTCTTCTTGCCTTGAAGCTTGAACAAAAAAGAGCCTTTTTCTGGATGTTTTTTACCAGCACTGGAGTTTAGGAGCAGGGAGGCAAATCTCTGCTCTTTTCTGTGGGATGATTCTCAGAAGATATCATTATACATTTGTTTATTGAATTTAAAAAGAATGTAATCTCTCCTAGGCCTCCTGCCATTTCTGGATGAGGGCACGCACAAATAATGGCAAAACATCTTCTTCAGTTATTTATCTGACGAGAAATGCTTAATGCATTACGATATATTCCACTTGAACTGGAGTCCAGTATCCTGCATTTGGTACATTAAGCTGTAACTCAATTATGCGAGAAGCTGAAGTCCTAATGAAGATCAGAGCCTGCTCCGGCTGCAGGGATCAGCAGGAGAAAATAGTCTTTGTTCCCAAGATCTCAGCCTGAGCAGGGCTTGGTCCCTCTTTTTCTGCATGCAAAGAGAATAGGGCTTGTTGTCATATGACAAGAGGTGATGGTTTTAATCTAAAAGAGGGGAGATTTGGAGTAGATGTACGAAGAAATTTTTTACTTTGAGGGTGGTGAGACACTGGCCCAGGTTGCCCAGAGAGGTGGTAGAAGCCCCATCCCTGAGAACATTCAAGGTCAGGTTGGACGGGGCTCTGAGCAACCTGATTCGGTTGGAGATGTCTCTGCTCACTGCAGGGGGTTGGACTAGATGACCTTGAAAGATCCCACCCAACCTAAACCATTTGATGATTCTATGTAGCACAAGGAGCATTTCTCTCCATGCAACATCACTTAAAATCTAATAATTGATGGAAGGAAGAGAAGGAAAAGCTGTAGCATCACCCTCATGAGATGGGCCAATGAAGCATCCAAAATGCTTCACACCAGCCAAAATCAGCCTGAGGAAATGAGCCCAAGTCCATCTGTACAACATGTCCAAAGGTGACTTACCCGCAATTATGCAGCAGATCTGCAGGAAAGTCAAGGGCTTGGGATCTCCAGAGCTCTTGACACACAAATCCTCTTTCTGGATGAGTGCTGGGAAGCAATCTCCAGACCTGCCTTAAGGGAAAAGAGCCCATCTGGTTCCCAGCTCTCAATGTCAACACTGACTGATGTAGCGTAGGGAAAAATTTCATGTATAGTGGAGGAGACCAGAGAAGAGCCTGAGAGATGTAAAAGCTGATCTTTGCTCTGACAGCATGCCCCAGCCTGTTCCTCTCCTCCCTGGAAATTGGGATTTGAATGCACAGGAAGCATGAGCACACCAGCTATTGCTGTAGCAGAGAGCCAGCAGCCAGTGCTCTTTGCCACCTGCCAGAGATCAGACCCAGAGCAAGCATTGCACCATGTCAATGTCAAAAGGACCTCGATGCCCCTTTCTGGATAGAAAACAGCCTGAGCATCAGCTGTGTGGGTACTTGAAATTCTCCACCGAGAAAAGTGGGGGAGGGAAGCTTGTTAATCAGCTGCTGTTGAAATGCTGCCGTACAGCTCGGCTAGAGAGAGCAGGGGTTATCCTCTCCCGTGCTGTCCACTCTCCTCTGCGGCTCCCCAGGCAGGACTTGCCAGGCTGATTGAAATACAACTCAGAGCTAAGGACTGGCTGAAACAGAATCACAATCACAACATGGTGGGGTTGGAAGGGACCTCAGGAGATCATCCAGTCCAACCCCCCTGCCAAAGCAGGTTCTCTACACCAGGTCACACTGGACAGCATCCAGGTGGGTTTGAACATCTCCAGACTCCACACCCTCTCTGGGCAGCCTGTCCCAGGGCTCTGAAACATCCATGTCATGCCCCATCCTGGGCACTTTGTGAAAATGATGGCACAAAGATGCCATAATTTACAAGGATGCTCCAGTTCCTGTTCTTCAGGCAGGTATTTCAAGCAGGATGCTCCATCTCCCAGAGCTAATATCATACAAGGCTGAATGCAGCACCCGCACTCTGCCAAAGCCCCAGAGAAATGGGTTTTTTTCGGTGCCTGCTGTTGCTGCTCATGTTATTGCTGTAGTTGTAGAAATAATGTGCTTTATTGATGACTTTTTATTTCCTGTTGGAACAGCATAAATATGTATACACACATTGCGAGTGTATTTATACAAGTAAAAATTATTGCTATGCCCCAACCCAAGGAGGACATTAAAATGAAGTTGGATTTGATTTTAAATGAAGACATAGAGGGATGACATTCAGCTTCTCTAGGATCTGCCTCTATTTGCATTTTTAATGTGTTTCTAACATCCAAATGCATCAGCATGGGACAAAGACGGGGATCAAATCCAAACTTTTGAGTGGTGGTGACGAACTGTCCCTTAAATGTGATGCAGAAGGTTCTTGTTTGGCCCCTGTAGGCATTGTGCTAGAGGAGGGACACCACGCTGTCCTTACAGCAGGACATGTCCCCCCTCTTTGACTGTCAGACCCCTGACTAAGGTTGTCCCTTTTCTGGCTAACAGGGTGGATGTGTTTGATGCTCCTGGAATGGAGCTCTGGCAGTGGGAATCCCTGGGATTGACTCCTCAAGGGTGCTCCCCAAGGAGCTGGGTTGCTGGACTCTCCCTGCCTGTACCCTACACATACCCCTGCGCTGTGTTTTGATGTCAACATGGTTTGACTGGCAAAATGACCCCCTCTTGTTCTACAGAAAGGAGAACACTGTGCCTTGACAGTGCAATCATGTAAGCCTGTCTGCTCACAGCAAAGAGGGCAGCAGGGGTCATGAAAAACTACCCACTGTCTTACGCGCCAGCTCGAGTCGTACCCTCCCTTGATGCATCAATGCAGCACATCTACAGAGCGTGACTGAAGTGTGAGTGTGGCTCAAATCCTGCTTAGCAGGGGAAGGCAGAGTGTGCTGGGGTGGTCTTTGTAGTCTTGCAAGACACTTGTTCTGGAAGATGAGGAGAATGAATGGCTGGAAGTGGCTTCAGGGTGTTATTGAGACCAGCCTGATCTACTGTTCTGTGAGAGGATGTCACTCTGGCTGTCCCTGCTAGCTGCAAACTTCCCTGTCTCCTCAGTTAGCCTCACTCAGAGCTAACCATCCTTATTTTCAAAACTTCCCCTAATTCTCACGCTACCTGGCCATTGTTGAGGATGTTCCAGTCGCATCTTTCCCTGCTCTCATGGGACAGTTGGAACAAACTGATCACCTGCTCTTTCTCTAGGGTTGGCAAGATGAACCCTAATGCAGGCTCTAGTGATGGCCACAGCTCATACACATCTAGAGAAAAGGGAGACGGAGCTTGAAATCTGCACCACTTCAATGCTGTTGCATCTCCTGCTCTTGGCTGCATCCCCACTGCATCCTCAGTGCTTCAGTCCTGTGTGTGTGAATTCCACTGCTACCTTGTCTGTGTCACAGGGGCGTTGAGGAGGCTGGGTGCATTTGGATCCTTGGATGAAAGAGCTCTTAGAAATGCAAAGGAGGAAAATTCCCCTTTGGTAAATGCAGTGTGGAAATGACAACACAGCAGGAAAAGGCTGGAGTGGAAAAGACAGCACAGATGAGAGCTGCAGCAGAAACACCCATCACGGAGCAGATAATGCAGGTGGATACAGCCAGGGTGAAGCTGAAGTGGGTGCTGCCTGTTACAATTCATTAACACAGCAAAGCCATAACACATCAGCTCTGTACCAGAAAGAAAATCACACAGAATCACAGACTGGTGGGGGTTGGAAGGGACCTTCAGGAGATCATCCAGTCCAACCTCCCTGCCAGAGCAGGTTCCCTACCCCAGGTTGCACAGGAAAGTGTCCAGGTGGGTTTGAACATCTCCAGAGATGGAGACTCCACACCCTCTCTGGGCAGCCTGTCCCAGGGCTCTGGCACCCTCACAGGAAAAACATTTTTCCTTAAGTTTATCTGGAACTTCTGGTGTTCCAGTTTGTGCCCATTGCCCCTTGTCCTGAATATATTTCATACAGACAAAATATTAAGTCTCTGGAAGATCTCAGCCCACCCTGAGCTCCACTGCCCCAGCCCAAGTTCCTGCAGTTTTCCTGGCGTGGTGACAGGTGACATGTCCTGTTCGCTGCCTGATGGCCCCAGGTTTGCAGCAGTAGCCAACTCCTACAGCCAAGTGATGACTGATCTTGGACTCTTCCCTGTGACTATTAAGATGTGACAGTCTGGTGTTTTGGGGTGATGGGATGTAAAATTGGGGGATGGAGATTAGCTCACAGCTAAATCAGCCACTTCCTTGGCTCTGGGCAAGTCTGTCCTGTCCCTTGGTTTCTCCAAGTGAGATATCTATAGCGTTAACCAGGTCACAAGTGCATCAGGAGTGACTCCAGCTGGTGGTGGTTTGATAGCTGCTGGTGGAGGTCCTCTCTGGTCTGCATAGAGAAGCTCTGAGGTTCCTCTCCTGCAGATGTGTGATGGAGAGACAAAAAGGGCTGAATCCTTCAAGGCACTCAGGGCTCTGATCTCTGTTCAGTGAGCCTCTTGGCATGCTCTGGATGTCAGGTGCTGCTGAATTTTACTGAATCAATAAAAAAAAAGGGTCCAGCACTTCACAGGATTAGACCCTTTGCGTGCTCAACAAAGTCATACAGATTTTCCATGTCAAAACAAGGACACAAGTCCCAGTCTGCCAAGTCCCGTTTCTGCCCTGTAAGATGCTCTTTGCTGCTGTGTAAAGATTTCTTATAATCTGTAGCTAAGCATCTCTCTGATGACAGCATTCGATTCTGCTTTTCTTTGCAACTCATCCAACACTGTAAACCAGCTTTTTATCACACTTGGATATCTCTTGTTAATAAAGTGCCAGGAATTCATTAAGCACAAGAACTGAATGGGGTTAGGATGACAAGGAGAAACTCCACCACCAGAGGAAGTCAAGAGGCTGAACCTTGGCAGCACAGCTCCCAGCAGCTGCTGACAGCAGCAGCATCTACAGAGAGATGGGGCCACTGGGAAGGATGCAGGATCCTTCAGTCTCTTTGAGAGCATCAGCTGCTGAAAGCAAAGTGAAGGCTGGATTTTAGTGCTCTACAGCCTGGGGATTTGTAGATGTGGTGGTTTCACTGGGCTGGCACTGGGCTGGCAACCAAACACAACCACTTGCCCACTCCCAACCTCCAAGGGGATGAGGGAGAGGATTGGGGGGCAAGGGTAAGGAGACTCATAGGGTGACAGAGAACAATTTAATCATTGAAATACAAGAAAACTTAAAATAATAATTATATTACAATAATAATGATGATAGTAATATTAATAAAATACACAAATGAGTGACACCCAGTGCCATTGCTCAGCACCCACCGACCAAGCCCAGCCTGTTCCCAGATCACGATCCCGCAGGAGCCACAATCCCGACCCGAAACCGCAATCCCAGGAGAGCCAGAGCCCGAGCCAAAGCCAGAGAGAGCAAGAGAAAGGATCTCCTGCCCATGGGGGACAGGAGATGGAACAGCCCCTTGGCAGAGCCAAATGTCCATGGAGCTGATCCATTGCAATATTCCTCACCCCCTGAGATCTTGCACCTACAGACCAGCAAAACACAAAGTCCTTCAACTTCCAGTGACAATTGAAAACATCGGTGTATAATCAACATTTCTCTCCTAACAAATCCCAGCTGGAACCAAACCCCAGTGCTGTTCCAGCTGCTGAAGGGAAACCAGCTCTGGCCCAGCTCAGCACCAGGACAGCAGGACAGCAAGAAGGTCACACAGTGAGGATAAGCCCATAAGCTGGGTGAGGTGTTTGGGAAGTCAATAACTTGCCTTCATCCATGAGCCTGATTATTCCCAGGGCTGTGGCAGTGACAGGGAGAGTGGCCTGCAGCGGGGAGCAGCTGGCTGCACAGAGAGCAACCGCTTTGGCCTCTCTGCTCCAACATCCAGACCGGTTCCTGCTCCATACCAAGTCCTTCAACTCCCAGGGACAATTGAAAACATCGGTGTGTTCTCAGCGTTTCTCTCCTAACAAATCCCAGCTGAACCCAAACCCCAGCACTGTTCCAGCTGCTGAAAAGCAATCAGCTCTGGCCCAGCTCAGCACTAGGACAGGAGGAAAATGCTCACCCAAGTCTGACCCTCTGTAAATGTTTTCTGGATGTGAGTGGTTTGAAGGAGTGGGCTGGGCAGTGAGCGGTGGGAACAGCATTGCATTGCACATCTGGAGTGTGTGTTATGTTCCCAGGAGTGGATTGTTACACATCTCCTCATAAAATTAAAGTGTGTCTTTTAAAGAGCAAAACTAAAAAAGACTAATCTGGAGCAACAGTGGCGACAGATGCTTTCCAGCTCCATGTACGGACTCTGTTGCTGGTGACATTTCCACATCTATCCCCCTCTACATCCCCCCACCCAGGCTCTCTGGAGGCTGCTTAACCCCCCTTAGATCCCCCACTTCATAAAGCAGCTGCCAGCTGGTGTGTACCACCCCTCAGAGCAGAACGGGGACATTCAGACCAAGATACCTGTTCTCACCAGTGTTTTCAGGCTTTTGGCACCTGCACGATGCTTCTGTTGTCCAGTTGTCCAAACGACCTTCACAATAAATATCACAGAAGTCATTTTAGCTACAGGCATCATTAAGAAGTTCATTGCCTGCACACAATGGCTGCTGGCTGATTTCAGAGATACTGCAGGGTTATATTACATTTGAAACGAAGAAGAATTTTGTGGTAATTTGTGACTTTGAAGAGGAATAGTTTTTGCTTTAAAGGATGAGACTCAAGCTGCTCCAGAGCAGTTAAGGAACTGCCAGCCCTGGAAGTTTTTAAGAACTGGTTAAGCTGCTTTTCACATCTATGATGTATATCTTGTCTGAGCTGCTCTTTCAAGACTACAAACAAAAAGTCTAAAAGTAAGTTTGCTAACTAAACTTCTCAGACTAGAAACTCCCAGAGAGCATTTTTGAAATGGGTAATTTCTTGATATAATGAGCTGGTCACAAGCAGCATCATTCTTACCACTAAAATTTTCAAAGCAATGAAAATCTCGAGATATCTCAGGTTTGGGGTATTCAGAATTTCTTCGGAATTTAAATCCTTTGAGGTTGGGCTCTGTTAATCTGAAGTTCTTCCAGTCCTGGGAAGAACTTAGGAGACTCCTGGGAGTTATCCCATCCATGCTGTTAGTGGCTTTATGGCATTGTGCCAAAGCAGGGGATAGACCAAGTCAACAAATCTGAGTTAACAAATTAACACGGATTTGTCAAAAGAACTGGAAAGAGAAATCAGAAAATGCTGGGAGGAATAAAAGAGAAAAACCTCCGAAACAAATCAACAGCCTCAAAGCTGAGTAAGTTGTTTCTCCTACTGCATGACCAAATTATCTCCTAATAGCTCCACAAACCTTAGGGATGGAGTGAAATCACAGCCAAGCACTCCGGCATGGGAGCACGCTGTGCTGCTTAATGAACTCCTATTGTTCTTCACCTGCGTTGTTCCTGGGCCACTGTGCTGGCATGTTCCTGGTGGCCGAGGACAGGCTGCTCTATTAAACTTGCTGGAAGGTGAGGATACATCCACAGTGCCTGCAAATAGTTTGTAAATCATAGAATCATAGAATGGTTTGGATTGGAAGGGACCTTAAAGCTCATCCAGTTCCAATCCCCCTGCCATCAGCAGGGACACCTTCCACTAGACCAGGTTGCTCAAAGCCTCATCCAACCTGGCCTTCAACACTTCCAGGGGGGCCCAGCCACAACTTCTCTGGCCAATCTGGGCCACTGTCTCACCACCCTCACACCAA
This sequence comes from Antrostomus carolinensis, assembly GCF_000700745.2. Taxonomy (NCBI): domain Eukaryota; kingdom Metazoa; phylum Chordata; class Aves; order Caprimulgiformes; family Caprimulgidae; genus Antrostomus; species Antrostomus carolinensis. The sequence continues at coordinate 27,695 of NW_010303304.1, forward strand.
ACAATTTCTTCCTCACATCTCATCTCCATCTCTCCTCTTCCAGTTTCAAGCCATCACCCCTTGTCCTGTCACTCCCTGCCCTTGGCCAAAGGCCCTCCCCAGCCTTCCTGGAGCCCCTTCAGGTACTGGGAGGCCACTAGAAGGTCTACCCGGAACCTTCTCTTCTCCAGGCTGAACAGCCCCAACTCTCTCAGCCTGTCCTCACAGCAGAGCTGCTCCAGCCCTCGCATCATCCTGGTGGCCTCCTCTGGACTTGTGGTAATGGTAGGGACCAGTTGACTTTTTTCCATCTGCCTTTCTGAGCTTCATTTACACTGACAAACTGGACAGGGCCAGGGCATTTCTTGACCGTGACCTGTCAATGAGTAGACTTTACAACTGCCAATGTGCTCCCTGGCATGATGCTGGCCTGTGCCAACACATGCTGCCCCAGGTGACGCTTGGGCATCTCTTGAGAATAGCCCAGGACAGGAGGTCTATCCTCCAAAACAGGGGCATCTATTTGCTGACAACATAAAAGTTTGCTGGGAACACGGCTGGGGCCACGTCAGCAGTTCAGCAGCACAGACAGCCCTGTTTGAGGGCACAGGTCCATGCCTGAGCATCTCCCAGTTTGCTAGTGTGAGTGTACTCGTAGGCTCTTTGCAATTACCCATGCTGCAAACATGGCAAAGGAGGGTCCATCTCTGCCACCACCTCTGCAAAAAGCCCTTTGATGGTGCTACATGTCCAGCACAGCTTCTGTGAAATATATTTCTGGCTCCAGCTCTAGGATTAGCAGAACTAACAGGAGTGTGTCACTGGGTTATAGGAGCCTTTACATCAGGCAGTTGTCCCCATACACATGGGAGAGGCTTTTTCTGGTTGCCTCATGCAGAGCAGAGGTGATTATAGCAGTGCTAAGTGCTGCAGTACCACAAGGTCCTGGCTGGTTGGAAGCTCCCAGTGGCCTTAATGTAATGGGAACATCTTGCTTGGCCTTCATCCATGGTCTCTGCTCTCCCCATGGAGCTGGCTTTCATGATATGATTGTTGCCTGAGAGATGCTAAACTACAAAGTCCCGCAGATCTGTCTCCTACAGATCATTTGGCAGCAGACAGACAGTAGCTTCTGTTCACTCTGAAAGTGGATCTGAGCTCGTCTGAAGCAGGACTTATCTTTTCCATATTTCATTCCATGTTTAGTGTCTGAATGCCATCAGCATCCCAGGAGCCTTTCCTTGCCCCCATCCTGCCATGGTTGCTTCTGAACCAAGTGCCACAGTGATGGTGCAGATGTAAGAACTGTTCCCTGAGGATATTGGTTCTTCCTTCTCTGTTGAGTGAAGGTAAAACATAATCTCTGCTGCTGTGTTGTGAGGAGCCAAGGAAGGATTCTGCCTGTCTGGATACTCTAATTAATCAGATTTGGTTCAGTTCCCTCGTCTTGGCTCTGAGCTGCACATTAGTCCACGATCAAGCGTTGCACCAGAGAAGGCTGATGTTTTCTCTTCCCTCCTGCCAGGCAGGGGAAAGCAATGCAGGAGGGTTTGGAAAGCCACTGCTGAGTGATCTTGTTCTTAATGACGCTGCACGGGCTGGATTTGTAACAGCAGGATGACACATGGGGTTGTTCCTGCTTGTTTTTTCTGCTGATTTCGTTTAGAAGCAGGAGCTCCCATCTTTGTACTGAAGAAACATCATTTGCTGCACTTACTGCTGCAGTCGGTGAGTGTTTCAGGCACTGGAGGGAGGGAATGTTGGAAAACCAAACCCAGACACAGGGTGGCTTTTATTCATACCATGAACAAATAGTAAAGGCAGGAACTGGGGTTCATACGCTGTGTATGTGTGTAAGACCCACAGCTGCCCAGCTGCAGAGACCTCTTGCTGTCACTGCAAGGTTCAGCCTCTTGGTATGATGCACCCCCAAAGGGATGAAGGTCTTTTGCTTCCCAGAGGCTCAGCAAGTGAAGATGTGCCAGTTTTCAGTGCACTAGGACAGAAGCATGTCCCTGGTGTGGTGGTTTCACAGCTTTGGCTGCAGCCAAACCCAGTTGCTTGCTCACTATCCCCCCACCCCAGGGAGTAAGGGAGAAAATTGAAAGGAAAATGGCAAGGAGACTTGAGAGTTGAGATAAAAACAATTTACTAATTGAAATAAAATAATAATTATAATAGCAATAATAACAGAATATACAAATGAGTGATGCCCAGTGCAGTTGCTCAGCACCCGTTGACCGATGCCCAGCCTGTCCCAGCCAGTGATCCTGGAGCAGAGACAGTCCCCAAACCCAAACCCCGGGAGAGCCAGAGCCCGAGTGATCCCTGAGAGAATCCTCAGCTTTCCGCTCAGCCCTGGGGAATGTCCTGCCCATGCTGGGACAGGAGATGGAATATCTCATTGGCAGAGCCAAATGCCAATTTGGGGTTTGCTAATTACTGCGCTGTCCCCTCCCAGTCCTTCCCCCTGTGAACCAGACAAACACAGTGACCTAGGGCTCCAGTAGCACCTAAAACATCAGCACCTGATCAACATTCTTCTCATAACAAAGGAAACCAAACCACAGCTATTGTAGCTACTGAGAAGAAAATTAACTCTATCCTGGCAAAACCAGGACACCTGGGCACAGGCATCCAGGTCTTGTTCATCCTTGTGAATGAAACTGCTGCTATGAGCTTCTGACCAGCATGTTTCTTGCCCACACAACCAGGGCAGGAAATCTCAAGGTATATCCAGTTTTATGAGTTTTTGGGTCATTGTTTATTTTTAGCCTTTTTCCACCCGTCCATTAAAAATGCATCTACAGGTTCTGTCTTGTATAACACCAAAGCACTGGCCTTGATATTGGTTTACCTGGAGCTTCTTTGTGATTTGAGTCTGTCCATACCAGAGTTTGGTATTTGTCCTCCAAACCTCAGTGCTCCACCTCTGACAGTCAACTTCTGCACAATCTGCAACAGAAAAAAAGGAGCAAAATCTGAACCCAAAGCTGAAATGCATTTATCACTATGAGGAAAGTGAGTCTTATTTCCTCCATTCCACAAGTCTTTAGCCTAAATTTTCACCCTAAACCTGCACCAAAGAACATCTCCATCTGGACATGGGTCTCATACCTTGGGAGCAAGTCTGGCTCATTTGTAGGAGAACAGTTTTAAGCTGAGACAGGTCACAGATGGAGATGTGCAGTGCCTTTGTAGTTGCTCGACTGGCTGCATGAACCTGCCCTGCACCCCGATGACTTTCTGATGTCCCAGGCAATGTCCCACGCTGTCCCTTCTCTGCTCCCTCCCTGAGCTGTGCCAACAAGCATCCATGTGCCTGGTGATTATGGATAGTCCTTGACTCTGGCATTTTCTCAGCCATTCATTACAGAATATGTTATGTCAGCCGGCTGCTCTCCACACTATGAAAACATATATTATTCCTACAAATTGCTTTCCCAGGAGGCTCCATATGAATATGCATTTTCCCTGCTCTCCCTTACTTAAATCAAGGATATCTCTATCCATCCCTCCCCAGACCTCTTGTTAATGCTTCTTCTGATAACTCCATTGCTAATACACATTTATATTCTCAGCAGTGCCGGGCAACACGTGCGCAGGAGTCAGGGGCAATTTGCATCCTGTCTCATTTGTCACCACACTGATGGGGAAGCCGGTCCCCACAGTCCCCATAGGACTGTGCTCCTTATTCTGATGGGTGGAGTGGGGACAACTGGTGTGTGCCACATGCAGTCTTAAATATTCTCCTGGGGAAGAGTTAGTTTCATGCTAAGTGCAAAATTCAGAAGGAACAATAAAATATTTGACAGTATAAAAGAAACTTGAAACCCAGCTTGGGACTTTGGGTTTAACTCTGTCTTTGCTGCATATGATTTTGGGACTGTGAGGAAATCTTGTGATGTCTCTGCCTCCTTCCTCCTGCCCTGCTGCTGCCTGATGGAAGTTCATCTGCTGCTGCAGGCAAAGGTGTGCAGCGTCGTGGTCATTTGAGAGCAGATCGGAAAGTCAGGGTTTCAATTTATTAAGAGACACAAATATTAAGGAGGAACACTGAGTGATCTCTAGATGAAAATATGTATGGTGGCTTCAGAAGGGAAAACTTGAAATTTCTTTTGTGCTTTGGTTTAATTTAATTTAACCTTGAGAGCCCCTGGCTAGCCTGAATGCTGAAAGAAGGAGCCAGAGCAGCCACATGGCTACTCTGAGCTTTTAACATCTCCCCTCTGCTGCCGGACAGGGTGGGAATTTGCTGGGCTGTGTGACATGCAAGTGTTGGGAATTCTCTTTTTCTACCTTTTGCTTGCTGAACTGCATCCCTGCAATGAAAAGCAATCCTGCCCGGTGCTGAGCTGCAGACAGTGGTGTGGGGCAGAGGATGGGTGTGTGCTTGTTTCAAAGGGGACTGGAAGCGTTTGGCACCTGTGGAGAGTCAGCGGTGATCTGTAGTGGGAGATAAAGAGAAATGGAAGAGCCACAGAATAAAAAGGATCTAAAGCTCCTGGAGAGTGTCCAGAGGAGGGACACAACATTGGGGAAGGGTTTAGAGGAGAAGGGTATGAGAAGAGGCTGAAGTGACTTGGATTGTTCAGCCTGGAGAAGAGGAGACTGAGAGGAGATCTCATGGGGGTCTAGAACTTCCTCCCAAGGGGAAGAGGAGGGGCAGGCGCTGATCTCTTCTCTCTGGCCACCAACAAATGCCAGGAGCAGAGGAAATGGCAGGAAGATGTGAGGTTGGCCATGAGGAAAAGGTTCTTGAGGCAGAGGGTGGTGGAGCACTGGAACAGGCTCCCCAGGGAGGTGCTCATGGCACCAAGCCTGACAAGATCCCAGCAGCATTTGGCCAAGGCCCTCAGGGACATGGTGTGAATGTTGGGATTGTCCTGTGCAGGGACAGGAGTTGGACTCCATCAACCTTGTGGGTTCTTTCCAGCTCACAACATCCCATGATTTTGTGATTCTATCCATTTGTGTTTCTGGGGGACCAATGCCTCCCAAGAGGCTGAGCCAGGACAGGAATATAAATATCTCCTCTCTGTTTGCAAAAGGGTTTTGGACTATAATGAAGAGGCACCATGTGCCTGTCCATGGAGGCTGAACATCTGCACAGACTGATGTAACTCCCTGTGCTGCCAAAGACCTAGTTATAGAGCATGTTTCTAGCTGCATTATCATTATTTATACATTTGCTGAAGAAACAGAGATGATCTCGCCTGCAAATGGCTTAAAGAATGTGTTTTATTTTAGAGGAGGCAAGGACATAAATAGTCCCCATTATGCTGAGATGCTGTAAGTAGGACTGAGATAAGGCTTGCATGGAGCTGGAGAGTTTGTGCAGAGATCAATTACACTCCTGTTTTCTTAAAAAAACCTAAAATAATCTGTGGCCTGGGGTGGGATTTGGCTCTGTTCCTAAAACTGTTTATAGCCAAGGACACAAGAAACTCCTAAGTATGTAACAGCTTGAGATCTAAGTGTGCAGGTCTGCTCGTAGCTGAGGAGGGCTATGACTTAGAGTGTGTTCAACAACAAGGAGAAAATGTGGGGTTTAGGAGACTGTGACAATTTGCAGTGTGGCAGTTGCAGAGGGGACTTACCCGTGCTTGGTGCTGTACAAACACAGAGAAAAAACAATATCTCTGCCTGATGATTTGCTGTATCCTGCTAAGTCCAGCCCACTGATGGTGCTGATGGCTTTTCCCCCGCGTTTGCTGGTTGGTGTCTCTTGAAAAGTGCAAAATGTTTGGGAATTTGGTGGTATGAACAATACTCCTGGGTCAGCCAGTACCCGTACCCCTCTGTGCTGGGGTTCCTGTCTGTGTGGGATGTGTCTCTGCATCTCAGCCAGTCTAGGAAAGTTAATGAACTGAAATGGATAAAGATTATTGAGAAATTTGGGGTGAAAGTTTGTAAGAAGAGGAGAGGTTTTGCTGAGATGGAGCAAAGATACACCTACCCCAGTACCCTGAGTCCAGCACAACCAGAGGTGAGGGGTAGGGAACAAGCTGGGAACACGACAAATTCAGCCAGGAGCCATCAAGTAAAGGCGAGAACTGAGTGGGGCTTCCAGATGCTGCAGGATTAATGAGGTTTTCTTGTTCTCAGCCCTCAGCTGTGATGGTTGAAGGGGAACTGCACAGAAGCAGAAAGAAATTTCTTCTTTCGTCAGACAGGACTACTCAGTCACCAAATCATCCCTATTCCCAGTCAAAGGATCCAGATACGAATAAATGTCATCCATCTCAGATAACCTCTTCCCACTCCTCACCTCTACACATAGAGAAATTTCAGATATAGTGCTGAATTTTTCAACTAAATATTTTTTCTAAGAGTTTTCACAATCTCAAGATCATTGTGATGAAATGCTCCAGAGCCCAGTGCCTGATGCAGTGTGTAAATACAAATACACGGAGAGAGCAGAGCTTGGGCAAAGTTAAAAATTTCATTAATTACCTTTAAAAACTGCGCTATTTGTCAGGTGTCAGGAGTGTACTAACATTAGTGATGACGTGAACGGTAACGATGGCCCGATCCTGTGGTGGAAACAGGGTTATTTTTAGCCTGATTAGTCCTACTTTAGATTTTAACCTAGTTACCAGATGTAGATAAAAACAAAACGAACGTGATATCTGGTCCCTGCAGCATGATGTCCTCCGGCTCAGGCGCAGGCTTCTTTCAAGAGCAAATGAAATGCAATGAACAGTGTGCAAGAGACGACATAAGATTTGATTTGTTTTAATGGTTTTCTATAAATAACCTGTCTGGCTGTTAAATACGAGTAACTATTCTTGTGCTGGCTCCCAAAAGCCTCGGATGGTCCCTTCTACCCAAGGTGATATCTAGAGATGGGGTTGTGCTGACATGTGCCATGGGAGTGTTGGTGTGTGTTTCTGTGCTGTTTGGGGCTGCTCCTGCTGGGCTTTGGCTTCAAGTGACTAATTGCATGTTGACAGTTTGGAGCATGCATAATTTTAGAGGCTTTGGTGGTTCCCCAAGGATTTCTGGTTTGTTTGTTTTGTTTTCTTTTTTATTTCCTTTAGCTTCATACTTGTACCTCTTGACTGAAGGTTGTGTTGACACATCTTGCTAGAGAAGATCAGAGGATGTCCAGCATGGTGATCATGCCCTGGCAGCTTCCTGAAATGTTATCTGGGAGCACTTTCCTTGCTCATCCCAAGGGGATCACTGCTGGCCACCCTAATGGGGTCTAAAGACAGTAGCAGATGTGATCTGGCTGCCCTAACACCAACTAAAAAGCAAAACACTCCTCGGAGCTAGAGAAAGAAAAGGCTGCATCCATCACCCTGCCACTCCTTATGCTATCAGACAGAGGCTGTCACGGCCGATAAACATTTCCTCCCAGCACAGGGCCCTGACGGGACTGGTGAGTGATTTTCGCTGCATCCATTGAAGGGGGCTGTGCAGAGCAATGTCTACCTTGTGCCTGCACCCCAGACCCCAGCCCAGCTGTACCTCTCGCCCAAAGGCTGATAGAGACAATTCATGTGAAAGGACAGAACAAGGACATGTCCCCACGTCCCCATCCCTCTGGATGGAAAGCTGGAAGGAACATAGTGAAGAGCAGAAGAAGACAGTCCCCATTAAACCCAATTAAAACCAACAGTAAAATAATGAACCTTTACCTGTCTCCAGAGCAGTTGTATCTCTGCTTGGCTCTGTTCCCACCAGGATACACTGCGTGACCTTTCATCTTGCATTGCTACCTGCCTTCGTTTCCTTATCCCTTAAATGGATTTAACAGCACTTATGGGAATATGGAAGGAAGAAAAAAAATAATTTAATGTCCTCTAGTAGGAGCTGGCCAACGTGGACATGTTGATTTTTACAGGAGAGACTGTAATAATCTTTTTCTGACAAAAAGCTGTAATTGTTTTCCTTTTCTTACGAAAGAATACAACTGGTCAGGAGAAAATCATCAAACCATCAGCTGCTGAAATGTGACCATGTTTCATTCAGGTTTTTGGTGCCTTTGGTGGCTTTTCCATTGGCAGAAGAAAAGGAGGTAGGAGAAGAGTGAGCGTGGGGATGCGTGGGTGGGAATGTTTCATTTTATTTTCACACATGCTCTCAGATATAGTAATTAAAAGAATATGTATTCCCAAAGCTTTTCTTTGAAAAAAAAAGGTTTTTTAAATTAAAAAAAAACCATATTTGATGGAAAACTTCTCTCTAGTATCTCTCGTATCATTGCTCCTGCCTGTCCATAGTGTCCAAAGGCCCCACCTGGAGTGCTGTGTCCAGTTCTGGAGCCCCCAACACAAGAGAGACCTGGAGCAGCTGGAACAAGTCCAGAGGAGGCCATGAGGATGATGCGAGGGCTGGAGCAGCTCTGCTGTGAGGACAGGCTGAGAGAGTTGGGGCTGTTCAGCCTGGAGAAGAGAAGGCTCTGGGGAGACCTTCTAGTGGCCTCCCAGTACCTGAAGGGCCTACAAGAAAGCTGGGGAGGGACTTTTCCTAAGGGCAGTTAATGACAAAACAAGGGGAAATGGGTTTAAGCTGAAAGAGGGGAGGTTTAGATGAGATATTAGGAAGAAGTTCTTCACTCTGAGGGTGGTCAGACACTGGAACAGGTTGTCCATAGAAGCTGTGGCTTCTCCTCCCTGGAAGTGTTGAAGGCCAGGCTGGATGAGGTTTTGAGCAACCTGGTCTAGTGGAAGATGTCCCTGCTGCTGGCAGGGGGGTTGGAACTGGATGAGCTTTAAGGTCCCTTCCAACCCAAAGCAGTCTGGGATTCTATGATTGTGTTTGGATTTGGGTAACAGCATCACTTCTGCTTCCTTTTTCACGTAACCACTTCTTTCCCCTTAGAAATGGCCAGATGGCATCAAATTGTCCTCCCCCGCTGGCCAGTGTCTGGGCTGTGACAGGGCTGGCACCAACCACTTCCAAAAGGGACATAGAACAGAGCACCACATCCTTTACACCGGGCAGATTGGGAACATTGTCCCCTGTCCTCCTCATTAAGCTTCATCCCTGTTGCTACGGCTTCTTCTCCCAGGAGGAAGCTGGTGACATGACTGGAATCAGCTATTGTGGCATGGGGGAAGCTCTGCTTGAAGGGAGGAGATGCTTTTCACGTGAAGATGCAGGCCAGGCAAACCCTGCCTTGACCTGCTGACTGGCATGCGAAACTGCTCGTTGCACTGAACTCATTAGGAATTAATTAGCTCTGATGAGGAAAACACCTTTGTTTCTTGTCATTGAAGAAAAGCCTAGGAGCTGGGTTGCAGAGAACTCTGAAGCACAAGGTTCAGTACCCATAATGCTGCTTCTGGACTGTGTTGTTCTTCTTCTTGACGTTTGTCTTCTTATTCATTGAGTATTAAATGACCTATTAAATTCACTTTGAAATTAATAATAAGATCACGACTTTAATGCTGTCCACCTCGCCAGCATCGGCACTGACAGGTTCTGTGCTGATGTTTCCCCTTCTTTATTTCTTCTAACTAAATGCAAGAGGCTAAAAAAAAAAAAAAGGGAAATAAAAGAAGAAAAAAGCAAAGCAGGATGGTTTTAAATTTAAACTCCATGAAAGTAGTTGTGTTCAGGACTGAAATCTCCCTGCATGCTACTGGACACCGTGGAAATTCTCCTGACATCAAACTCTGGCAGCAGTGGGAACATTCACTGCAGATTTCGGCTGTGATTTTTCACTCCCCTTGAATGTTAACGGCTCTTGGACACATCATTTTTTTGGGATCTTTTAATCCTGAGTTTTGGCTGGCTGGGTTTCAGAGTTTCCCCACCGTGGCTCTGTGTCCTAGGGGGAACAGCCCAGGTAGGACTGGGTGACTGGATGTCACTGCCCAGAGCTGGTGGGATCCCTTCGGGCATCATCCAGCTCTGTGTGTCCAAGCGAGAGCATCATGTCCCTGCTCTCTCCACAGACTGGGTCTCAGGGTCTCCTGCAAAGAGAAAACACTGAAAAAGGCTGTTGAGAAACTAGAGATTATTTTTATATATATATATTTTTTTTTTTTTCAGAGGATCTGAGCACCAACAGATTCTGTGGCTGGGGCTCCCCAGCCTGACTGATCCAACCTGTGGTGCCTGTGAGACCTCACAAAGACACACAAACATTCTCCAATTACAGTTACATAAATTTTCCTGAATTATTTACCAACTGAGGACTGGAGCCTTTCCTGGTATGGAGACCCCAGCCCTCCCAGTGCATGGGAGGAGGCTTCCTGCTAACTCACTGGACCTGTGCCTGCCTGCCTGCCCTTCCTCACCATGTGGTGTAAATGCTCTGTGGTGCCCATATACTTCTCTTTTTTGGGAGGGAAGTCCAGAGAGATGGAGAAATGGGCATCCCTCAAAGACATTGCACACCCCCATGGCTTCTCAAGTGCCAGCTCAAGGGGTTGATGCTGCACTGGGCGGGGAGAAGCTGCATGTCTTGCTGGTGGAAATTCAGGAGAGGCTGTGGAGCCTGTGGGGCTCTGGTTGGAGGATTTAAGCCAGACCTTGAGGTTCAGAAGAAAACACCAAGTTGCCTTGCCCTGATCAACCCTGCAAGGCTCGTAGAGGAACCCTGATTTCATTTGTAGGGGATGGTAAGCAAAGGAACTTGCAGTTCCTCTTAGAGCAGAAACCATCTACCCCAGCTCCCTTTGGCTTCCTCTTGAACCAGGTCTCCCTTCCCCTGCCCTCAACTGCCTTCAACCTTTGTGGTCCAAGAGCCAACATGGGTGGGAGCTTTCCAGCAGTGGGACCTTCCTCTGGGGCTCCGCTAGTTACTGGCAGTCACATGTTCACTGAATTCTCAGAAATGGGCTATTCCACCTCTTTTTTCATTTTCTCTTATTTACTAGAGAGTTTAAGCACCACGGTTGAGTTATCTTGGGAAAGGGGGGGGGGAAATCTAGTTGAGTAGGAAAAACCCTGCAGATTCATCCAGTTCATCATTTTCTCAGAGACTGACAGGTAATTTATGTCCAGGCAGAGTGTTGAGATGTTGCCAGGGCAACTCACCTTTCTCATGAAGGCTGCAACCTTAGAAACAGCAAAAAAAAATAAAAGGAAGGCAGGGAGGAATTCTGCAAAGTTTGGGAGCAGTTGAGCTGCGTTGCCTGTGTCCTTTCATCACTGGGATAATCAGGGGCTGATGGTTGTATTATTTGTGAAAGCCACAGGAAGGACAGAATAAAGATCCTCATGTGGGCTGAGATACAGCAGACATCAGCAGGTCCAAATATCAAATGCTGCAGTCAACGCCAGCCTGGGTTTGTATGAATGAGGTTGGAAGCAGCGGGTGGCAGGGTGGCTGTTAGTCTGCACTTCATCTTGGCTGCTTTGTGCAGGACACATCAGAAATAAAGGCTCTGGGTTTCCCTGCAAGGAAACCCCAGTGTGAGAGATGAGATGCTTTAAGTGAGTAAAACGCTTCTGAAAGTGATAATAGTAATCTGAGTAAAAGCCATATTCATTAGTGTGAAGGAATTCCCCCCCGAGGCTGCACAAACCCAGGATAACTAAAGAGCTTAAAGTATTTGTGAGGGGCTACAGGTGGATTGAGATGGATGGGGCAGAAATGATGAAGTGCTGCTGGCCAGCTCTACAGTTACCTTGCTGATTTCAAGACTTCAGTGATTTTTTAAATCATAGGAACTTTAGAAAATGGATTGGGAAGTCTGACACTTCCCAATTCATTTTCTTAGTCTGACACTAAGGGCAACAGAGCTGGGGAAGGGTCTGGAGCACAAGTGTGCTGAGTTCCCAGCTGAGGGAACTGGGGGTGTTGAGCCTGGAGCAAAGGAGGCTGAGGGGAGACCTTCTGGCTCTGTGCAAGTCCCTTGGAGGAGGGTGGAGAGAGGTGGGGGTGGGTCTGTTCAACCAAGGACCAAGGGACAGGAGAAGAGGAAATGGGCTCCAGTTGTGCCAGGGGAGGTTTAGGTTGGATATTAGGAAAAAATTCTTCACTGAAAGGGTTCTGAGGCATTGGAAGGGGTTGCCCAGGGCAGTGGTGGAGTCCCCATCCCTGGAGGGATTTAAAGGACGTGTAGATACTTAGGGACATGGTTTAGTGGTTAACTTGGCAATGCTGGGTTTACAGTTGGACTAGATGATTGCAATTGTCTTTTCCAACCAAACTATTCTATGATTCTATGACACAGGTAGGAATATGAAGCAGCTGCCCATAGAAAGAAGGAGACTGCATCTTCCATTTCTGTGGCTCTCCATCACTTTTTCCTTCCTCTGGCTTGTAAGGACTTTGAAGACAGTGATTTCCTGCATAGCTAGGTATTGCAATTTGGACACTCAGGATTTTCTAAGCATCAGCAATTTCCCTCTGTGCCTCAGTTTCCCACCTTGTATACACTCATATTTGGCCAGTGCTCGATGAGTCATGGAGGAGAAACATCCTAATTCCCCAGCAGGGACCAGATGTGCAGGGAGCCTCGTGCAGATATGGAGCTAGAAGCAGGCTCCTGCTGTCCTACCGAGAAGACCAATTTCAATCCCCTGACCTGACAGGTCTCCCTGCAGCACGAACACATCATTTCTAAGAGTGCATGGTGATTGCTTTTGTCTCCTTCCCATCCACTCTGACAGTACTAAGGCACCCAGTGCAAGGAATGAAAATAACCCCCATGGAAGTTTTCCAAAGCTTTCTTAAAATAGCTTTGCTCACACATGTATGATGTTTACAATGTGGGAATAAAGATATAATTGGTATTTATCATAGAATCATAGAATGGTTTGGGTTGGACGGGACCTTAAAGCTCATCCAGTTCCAACCCCCCTGCCATCAGCAGGGACACCTTCCACTAGACCAGGTTGCTCAAAGCCTCATCCAGCCTGGCCTTCAACACTTCCAGGGAGGGGGCATCTACAACTTCCTTGGGCAACCTGGGCCAGTGTCTCACCACCCTCACAGTGAAGAACTTCTTCCTAATATCTAACCTAAACCTCCCCTCTTTCAGTTTAAACCCATTTCCCTTTGTTTTGTCATTAACTGCCCTTATTTGTTGGGCCACATCTTCATGGTTGTTTAGAAGTGACCTTTCTAACATAGGGTGTTTGAGCACTGCCAGCCCCAGCGACGCTGCCTCTGCCTATGCAGGCTCATCCCTGCCCCAGTGGAGCTTCATTTTCGCTCTCTACATTTTCCACCCCCCTGATCCACCTCCCACCTCTGCCAGGAACCTGCAGCTATTTCCCTGCATCCCTAGAAAGATTAAACCAGCAAGTGTGTCCATCAGCAGAGGCAGCCACAGCTGAGCCCAGCACTTGTTGCTGAGCACAGGAGAAAAGCCAACGGAGGAAATCGGGATGGTGGACATAGGATGGGATGAAAATTCATGGAAAAGGTGAGTGAAGAAAGGACCTTTAGGCTCTATATCCCTTTTAAAAATTATTTTTCATGGCTGGGAGATGTCTGCTGTCTGGGTCTCTTCTATTGATGGCAAATTTGCTTGCAGGTCACTGTTGAGATTAAAATGTTGGGCAGATCCTTGAAGGATGGAGGAGCCATATCTGACTCTCAACTAGGGGAAAGGAAACCACCCAGTATCTGGAAAATCTGCTGGTAAATACTTGTTCCTCCTCCTTTTACTTCTCTACTTTTAAACTTCAGTCTTGGTCTTTTGTTAATAAACTACGTGAGTATCAGCTCAGAGAAGCAACACGAGCAGCGTAACAGATGCAGGGACCTCGTGAGCTCCATCCCTGGGCTTGACACTAATTCACCCGCTGACCTCTGCAGAGACATTTCACCTCCCTGCCCTCCAGCCTTGCCAAGCCCAGTGATGGATTTCACTCCCTGAGAAAGCTGCAGAGATGACATGATGCTCACAAGGAGTCTCTAGCGTGTAAAAAGAAGTTGTTTCTTTGGTAGAGTTGGGGGGAAAAAAAAAAACCATAACCCTGACCTGACCTCCTTTCCAGCCCTTTTACAGTGTCATCTTGATGTCAGAAGGAGAAGGTTAAAAGTTACAATAGGGTTAAAAAGTTATGAATTGTGTAACTAAGATGGTCTGTCCTGAAACCATGACAACGAGAAGAGAAAGTTCTGAAAAGTTGGATCTACAAATGCCTGCCTCCAGGCTGTTAGAACAGGAACCACAAGGATGTCAGGTTAAACAGTAACTTGGTGGTAGCTGATGGGACGAGGGTATGAACTCGAGTTACTGTAGATAATTCTAATGCTAAAAAATCCCACACCTCTAGACTTGATATGTAAATATAGGACCAACTTAGTCCGGTGAGTTAGACTAAAATTAGGAGGTGCGTGAACAAGCTTTTGTACAAATAACCAATCAGCTCTTTTAATGGGATTTTTTTCCTCGTTACCTTTTTGTATAAAAGACCCTGTGTGTTTGTGAGGTGGGTGCTGGTTGGTGTGAAACGCCCGGCACCCTGCTCTGCAGACTGGAAATAAAGACAAATATCTCAGCTCAGTGTGTTGATGGGCTCCATGCATATTGGGTGAAGAACTCAAATCTGGGACAACAATCTCTGGGTTCATGATCCAGTCCAGCCTCCCACATCCTCTGTCCTTTAGAAGGAAAATTTGGAGTTCACACTTGCCCTGGATGCTGAGTTGATTTTCACCCAGTGACCTTTAAGCAAAGCTCTGCCCTTCCTCAGGATTTAGTTTCTCTGCTTGTAAAACTGGAGGCAAAGATTTGTGAAGGTGGGGATGGATTTCCAGTCCCTCCAGTGATGTGGGGAAGCTTCCCTCTATGGAGCTAGCACTTCCCTATCTCATTGATAGCCTTGCAATGATAAGGATCTATTAATGGCAGGAATAAGTCACATAGAAAGATTCAGAGAGAGTACTGAATTAATGTTTTAACTCTCTTTTAGAGCAGAAAATTCTCTGGGAGCCGTTCAGAGTTAATTGCTGGGAATTAGGGTGACAGCACTCCAAACTGATCCCTTTCCTACAGGAAAATACAGGGATGCTTCTTTTTTGTTTGGGATTTTTTTTTTTTTTGGTAAAATCTTTCATCACTGATTTCAGTGATATTTTCTGAAGAAATTGAAAACTCTGATGTTATCATTTCAAATAAATTACATCAATTTAAAAAAAAAATCCTTTAAACATAGGCTTCTGTGTGATTGTTGAATATAAAGGTTAATATTCAGGTGCATATTTACAAATCTGAATATATAAATACGTAACACCATCCATCTTACATGGATTTTTGATATTAAGAATGACATTTTATATATGGGCACAGCCTTGCAGTGACAGGACTGAAGACATTTAACCTAGTCACAGCTACAACATAGGATCTGCTCTGCAGAAACCCTTCTTTGCAGATATATTTGTATAACCTGCTCCTAAATACCTCTAGAAATTGAGATTTTGCAATCAATCCACTCCACAACCTGTTCCAGTGCTGTGCCATTATTACTATTAGAAAGTGCCTATTTAAATATTCCTTGCTGGAGGTGAATCTGTTATTTCTTGTCCTGTCTCCAAAGTTGGTGAGCAATGGCTCACTGCTTTCCTTGCATCGTTTTCCTTTTATATATTTGTAGATGGTTCTCATGTTTTTCTTGGTCATTCTTCCCTAGATTAGACAGCCCCAGCTCATCCAGCTGGGTTTTCTTCTTTCTGTCCTCAGGATATCTACATCCTCTTTGGGTCCATCCATGAACTCTCAATTTCAACTGTGACCTTTCTGGGCTGAAGAAATCAAGAAGGTTCCTCCCATACCTTCCTATAACTCTCCTGTATGTACCAGGACATCTTCTTCTGCTGATGCTGACTCTGTGCAATCCACCATCACTCCCTGGTTCTTTTCCGCACAGTAGAAACTAGCCATTTCCTTCCTGAGATAGTATTTCAATTATTACAGGATGTAAGTATTACAGTATTTCAATTATTAATGCATTGACCTGAACTAATTGTGTACGCCAGCATTTGTAGCTTCCTCCACACCTAAATACTCTGTACTTCATAATGAAAGTCAGCAATGACCATGTCAAATAGCACCAGGTCCAAGGTGGGTCCCTCCTCAACCTCAAACAGCCCAGAGAATTGTGAGCTACTCTCTGAACAAGCCTTTTTAAAGTGTTTTGGGCTCATTAAATAGCCAGTCCTATCTCATCACCTTGGTTGTGAACATGCAGTGTGGGACAACATCCAAAGCACCACAGAAGCTCACCCTTCTCCCTTACACACAAAGCCTGTGACCCTGTCATGAGAGGAGATTGGATTGTTCTTGACAAATCTGTTCTGGCTGTGATTCATCACCTTGTTTTCCTCTAGAGACTTACAGAGGAGCAGTGTGATTATCTGCGTGTGTTGGGTGTGAACCAGGTAACTGATCTATAGTCGTGGGATCTCCCTTTCCATACCTTTAGACACGATGCTTGTCCTTTTCCAGCCTGCTGTCCGTGTGTCCTTGACAAGAGTCACACCAGCTATGAGCTGCATCGTTTAGGTCAGTAAGTGCTCCAGACATTACCAAGCAAGGTCCATATGAAAGCATTTGATTTATTGAAATATTCCCCAACTTGCTTTTTTCTCTCGCTGTAGCACGAGCAGATACTCTGCTGTTACCAACATTAACTGTGCAGTCCAGCCCAACACTGCTAACCCTGCACCAGGCTCATGTGAATGTGGCACTGTGCCTGTTGACTGTCCTACTGAGGTGGTTTCACCCTTTTGGCTGCAGCCAAACACAGTCGCTCGCTCACTCTCCCCCCACCCCAGGGAGTAAGGGAGAAAATTGGAAAGAAAAGGGCAAGGAGACTCACAGGTTGAGATAAAAACTATTTACTAATTAAAATAAAATGATAATAACAGTGATAACAGAATATACAAATGAGTGATGCCCAGGGCAGTTGCTCAGCACCCGCCGACCGATGCCCAGCCTGTCCCAGCCAGCGATCCCGGAGCAGAGACAGTCCCCAAACCCAAACCGCAATCCCGGGAGAGCCAGAGCCCCAGTGATCCCCGAGAGAATCCCCGGCTTTCCAGTCAGCCCTGGGGAATGTCCTGCCCATGCTGGGACAGGAGATGGAATATCTCATTGGCAGAGCCAAATGCCAATTTGGGGTTTGCTAATTACTGCGCTTCCCTCTCCCAGTCCTTCCCCCTGTGAACCAGCCAAACACGATGACCTTGGGCTCCAGCAGCAACTAGAAAATCAGCACCTGATCAACACTCTTCTCATGACAAATCCCCACTGAAACCAAACCACAGCTATTGCAGCTACTGAGAAGGAAATTAACTCTATCCTGGCAAAACCAGGACACCTATCTGTCCCCCCATCTGTGTCTCTCTGTTGAAGAGTGCACCAGCCACTTCTTTCATCTCCCTCTTATCAATTAACACACTTACAGACCCATTTGTTGTTCCTCTTTTATGTTCCTTACAGCCTGTTTATCATTTCATGTCTCAATCTTCCTGTTGTGAACATCACATCCTCACTCGCTGTCAGGGAGCTGCCTCGCATCCCTGCTGCCGATGCTCTGCCTCGTGGGAGTGAAGCAGGGTGTGCATCTGTGTGTCTGCAACCTCTCAAAAATGTTCTTCCAGTCTGGATTGAAGAAAAGCTCCCAAACACTTGGATTTCTCATTGGATGGAAATCCCATTGTCAAAAGCTCCTCTCTGTTAATATCAGTGGTGGGGAGTGAAAAGAGAGAAGAATACAGCCCTTCTGCTGCCATTTCCAGAGATCTTTTGGGTCCTCCCTCAAGTGGCATTTGTGCCTTTATTTTAATGAGCCCATGTTCCACCAAAGTCAAATGAGTTCTTGAACCATTGACCATAATGGGATTTTGTGTTGTCAGAATAATAGGCAAAGATTATTGCTTATGTTATATTGTGCACACAGATAATGTGAATAAAATGACTGCGGATCCAACTTGCAGGATTACAGCATCGTTCTGCAAGTGCTCCAGGTAATCAAAGTGTGGAACAAACTTGCCATAAAAAGAAATACAGTGGTTACAGATGAAATGGCAATAGGTAATTTTATGACTATTAATAACCTTTGATGCTGTGCAAACTAAGACTATGATAAGGGTAATGAAACCTCATGCTTCGGGACATAAGAACACTTGCAAGGGAAGAGGAATGAATTTGCTTTTGCCCATTGAACAACTGGCTGAGCACATGATGAGTGCTCCTGCCCTTTCTCTGAAGCTTCAGGCTTTATCTGCACTTTGGGCTGGAGGATGCTGGAACCCAATAGCAAATGTTTGGGTCAGATGTGGAATTTTACTCCCTGAAACAGTGATTTTCACTGTGTTAAAACTCATAAAAATAAATGGGATATCTGCTCCATTAAACTCATTGATTCTTTGGCCCCAAAGAGTAATAGAGTTGGTGTGCAGTCTACAGAGAAAATGTCAAAGTTCTCAGTCTAGGTGCATTCCATAAAAATCCTATGAACCAGATCAGGACTTGCTGCCTTTCTTTCTAACATGGAAATATCAGGTATGAATTTACCCACCAAAACATACAAGGAAAATTGAGGTCCTGAAGGATTGATTAAGTTTCATGAAGTATTTTATTTGCAAAATGCCAGAGCGAGCCCTAAACATGAACTGAATGAAGCTGTGCAAACAGGATCCCATATGTTAATAATTCCTAGTGGGTACAGCTTTGTTCTGGAATAAGAGCATCCAAATTCTCCACAGGAAATTTAAAAGGATTAAGACAGTTCAGAACAGGGATCTTAATTTTAAATATGTTTTGCTGTAAAATTCACTCTCATCTTAATCCAGTTTAACTGGAGCACTAAATGTGAAATGCAGGCTTTATGTGAGCAGTTTATTCACACTGCAACTTAAAGGTGCATGAAATGAGTTCTGTGTTAGAGAAAACAACCCGATGTCCCCCAAAATAAGTGGCTGTTCCAGTGCTTAAGAGCAAGACATTGGAGATTAAAATTGTAATGTCCCATGTAATGTACAGCTGGGTGTGCAAAGCCTTTCTGATGTATGAAACAAGAGGTTCAAATGCTGCACCTGTGTCATGCTCGTCACTGAAGGGAGGAAAAGTTGAGATCAGAGAAAACCTGGAGAGCAGTCATGAAACAGCTCCTTGGCTGCCCCAGAAGAACAGTCATCCAGAATATTTTGACCCAATTCCTTTTTCCTCGAAATGAAACGCTTTGTTCCAGCTGAAATATGTGATGAGAAGATTTTCCCACCGTCTTCCTAAGAGGAAGGTTTCTGAAGTCCAGGGTGAATTCTTCTGTCCTCTCCAAAGAAGCACAGGGCTCTGAACTGAAATCTTGGCCTTTCAAATTCCAGGCCAGAAGCTCTGACACCATGACTTTTACCAAAAAGGGCTTCCTCTCATCCCAGTGCAGAATTAAATCAGGTTCCTAAACTGCAGCAGTCCCCAAACTTTATTTTCAGTGAACTCTAACTGGAAAGTGAATTCAGTGATTCATGGATGGTCTAGCCAACTTGCTAGGACATTTCGATGAGCCAACCCAGGTTCTCTCACAAAGCCTGAAGCACTGTAGGAGCTGCTAAATGTCCTTCTTTAAAAGGTAGAAGGATCAGCAGAGAATGTAAAAGATAGTTTGCTGGAAGTCTCTTCACATTTGGAGAACCCTGGAGAAGAGAAGGCTCCAGGGAGATCTTAGAACAGCCTTCCAGTCCCCGAAGGGGTCCTACGAGAAAGCTGGGGAGGGACTTTTTATAAGGGAAGTTAATGATAGAACAGGGGAAATGGCTTTAAACTGGAAGAGGGGAGGTTTAGATTAGATATTAGGAAGAAATTCTTTGGTGTGAGGGTGGTGAGCCAGTGTCCCAGGTTGGCCAGAGAAGCTGTGGCTGCTCCTCCCTGGAAGTGTTGGCGGCCAGGTTGGATGAGGCTTTGAGCAACCTGGTCTAGTGGAAGGTGTCCCTGCTGCTGGCAGGGGGGTTGGAACTGGATGAGCTTTAAGGTCCCTTCCAACCCAAACCATTCGATGATTCTAACCCCTATGTATGGATGGTCCTTGGATGAAATGTCTTTGAACAGCAGGAGGTCTTGTGCGGAGCCTTTGCTTTAGGAAGGATAACGCAGCAGCATCAGGCTCTTTTTGAGGTATTGCTCTGATAAAGGCAGCAAAAAGCCCACACTGCAAGGAGATGTCTTTATATAAGCTTTAGGTCAGACTTCTCAGGACATTTTTATATTGTCTTTGTACATGATAACTCGCTGCAGCAAATGCGGCCTAACGACATTTCCAGGAGAACAATAGTTTTAATGGAGTAGTTTCTCCTTTGTTTCACAAGCTGTGTAATTCTACCAAGGCGTTGAGCTAAATGTTTTTGAGTATTGAAATATTTAATTTATGTGTGTAATGTAGGACGTGCCACCAAAATGATTGCTAATTAGGATGAAGTGTAAGACGTAAATCTGATTAGAATTAAGACCTCCAGCAGTTTGGGTGTTTGTCTTTGGTTTGGTGCTGAGCTGCTCTGCTGAGTCCCTGCGGGGCTCCCAGACAAAGTGGCTGATACCAAACCCTTCCCTTTCTGAACCCAATGGGTGGTCACCCTGGCAGGACCAATGTGCCCTTTAGAAGAAGATTGAAAGCAGAGATCTCTAGAATAACAATGGGCTATGGGAAAAAAAAAAAAAAAAAAGATTAAAAAAAAAAAATCTCTGGGAAAGGAGTCAGCTGAGCTCAATAAATGGTAGTTTAATTAGATGTAGCTCCTTGAGGGCTTCAAAGCCAGGCAGGTATGGGCTGAGCAGTGGTGGAGTTGGCTGTGTGAGATGCAGCAGTGCAGGCACCACGCTGCTTCATGAGCTGGAGCTCCCCGGATGCTTCTGCACCAGCACAAGATCTGAATGAGAGTCACTGGTCAGGACTGCAGGATTGGTCATCCAGCAACCTGAGGAGACAACTCCTGCGCTTGGCAAGTAGCCCGATGGAGAGCAGGAGACAGGGGACAATGGGAATGTTGCCTGGCATGAACGCTACCTCCAGGAAAAGAGGAGATGGAGGAGGTGAATCCACAGGATTTGGATGTTCTTTGGTGTTTAAATGCCTGAGCCCTGGCATTTCAGCCTTCTCAGGTGCAGAGTGTGGCAGAGTGACAGTGGAAGGAAGGTAGGACGGTGTGAAAACATGGGGAGAGATCTTAAAAATGCAGAAAGCAGCTGGCTGCTCATTCCCTGCTACAGGTATAAAGGTACTATCCCCGCTGTGTGCATCTCTTCAAATCCACCTGCAGAAGTCAGAGGGAAGGGAAAGGGCTGGCTGTTGACCATAAGAGCTGATATCTTCTGCTCCATGTACCTACCCATCCTGCTGCATCTGGAAAGCCGGTAGCAGACCTGCAAAACTTGGGACTAAGCTTTGTAGGAGGGGGTAGGGAGGAAAGTCAACTTTACAAGCTGCTCTGAATTCCCTGCTGGAAGAAATGGCTTGCTTTCTGGTTTCACTCATGGTCTAACCAGAAGCCAGTAGTCTTGGAGATGGGTAGACGTTGGAGTAATTAGTGGAACCCAAGAGCCAGCACCTTGCTGGGCATGTAGGGATGAGCCCTTGAATACATGATGCTCTAGTATTTAGGGAACGTCTTGTCACCCTTGACTTTTAGGGGGTGTCAGCCTGTTTCCCAGCAGGACTTTAACCAAATTTATAGAGCTAAACCCACCTTTCCTTGAATTGAAGACAAGAGGCAGTTTTGTGCTCTCTAGACACACATGCACCCCTGTCCCTTGCCCCCCTCCCCCCCGCCTCTTTGCCTGCTTTCCAAGTAAACTGCCTTTATAGCAAGATTCATCCTGTTTAAATATTAAATAGCAAAGCCATATAAATTAATGGTGCTGTTTTAAAACCCTCCGTTAAATCCAGACCTATCAGCAATGACAAATTGTCTCATTATGGGACATTAATTTCTGGTAATTTATTTTAGTGAGTGAAGGTAAATTTATGGTTCCCTTTTCCCTGGGGCATGTTGAGACCCAGCTACCAGGTCAGAGAGAGGTCAGTAAACCCCAGAAGAACTGAACTAAATGTCTTGCCAGTCAGGGAAAGAAGGAAGGGAGGAGAAAATTAATTTGTGTAACTAAGTGCCAGTGCAAGACCAGCCATGAGACCTCTGCTCCCCAGCTCTCCTCCATGGTGGCTTATCTCCATCTGCCAGGTGGAACTCTCAGCAGTCATTGCATTTCCCCCAGTGTTAAATTACCACACACACAGGTCTAGGTGATGCAGTTGTGAGACCTCAGCGCTGGTGGAGGCATGTTCCTTGGGCATCCATCTGCACAGCATCATCCTCAACACTTTGGATGTGAAAACGAGGGGTTTGGTGTCTTTCTCAGCCCATCTTGCTCAGACATATATGGTGCCACTGTGCAAGACAGAGGGGATGCAGGTTGCCTATGTTCCTGGCTGTTGTTTGCCATACAGGCTGGGCTGGGGGCTTTGGTGTGACACGTGCCACACCAGGCCTGGAAATCAGAGTTGGGATCTACTTCTGAGAAAGAACTCAAACTGAAACGACTGAAATCTTCAGCAAGACCTGTAGCACCTGACAACATGAAATGTCTCTTTGACCCGTCAGATGAAGAGGGTGGGTGGGGATTTTTCTCTCCCCTTTCTAGCTGTGCAGTTTTCACAGCTAACGCAGCACATTTGCAGCTATATTTATATATGTGGAGTAAATAAATTATGCATGAAGGGAATATATATATTTTTTTTTCCCCTTAAATCCATTATAAATGTCGTTATTACATTTGAATCCTTGATGAGCTGTGTACTGCACAAAACTCATTTAGTGACTTCTCCATTCCCAAATTAGTGTGTGGAGGCTGCTTAGACCCAGGCTGGACTTGACCCATTGAGAAAGTAATAAAATCACAGCTAATATTTCTGGGGCATCTCCTGTCCCAAAAGGTTGAGAGGGTGGTTTATAATCCAGCGCTGATATTTTCACACCTGGATGCACAGATCCAAGCTCAGAGATCCCAAATGAATGCAGTTAGTCACAACCTGCTCAGCAAATTACCTTTTCCTTTTTTTTTTTTTTTTTTTTTTTTTTTTTTGGCTTGGAAAGGGAAGTTTTATTTACAGGTTGGTAATTAGGTTGCAGCAGCCCCAATGACGGTTGTAACTGGGTTACTGTGATTGCAGGTCGGGCAGCCCTTTTCTCCTCCCCATATTGGAAAGTGGGTCTTCCCATCCCAAAGGAGAGCTAAAGAAAGCAGGGAAGAGGGTTTGGCATTTGGCAGAGGAGGTTTATTCGTGATGCTAAATGTTTGCGGAAGAAAAACACAGGGAGAAATGTTTTATTGAGCTAAAAATATTTGCCTGGTGAAATCCTGGGCAGAGCAGGGAGGCCCCTGAGCTCGGGTACAAGCAGGATTTTGTGCTTAAAAGCAGAAATCACAGAGTCTTGTGGCTGGCAAGAACTGTTCCCCTCACCCAGCTCATTGTCTGCAGAGACTTTCCCCTCCTTAAATACCATTTCCTTGGCCTGAAGGGTGCAGAGATATTTTCAGCATTGCTCTGATATTTGTATCCTACTCCAAGTAAGGCTGTTCCTGCTATGGGGAATGCGTTAGGGGTTGGAAGGAGGTATACCAAGGGTGAGCAGCCATGCCTGGAAGGGA
Organism: Antrostomus carolinensis; assembly: GCF_000700745.2. NCBI lineage: Eukaryota > Metazoa > Chordata > Aves > Caprimulgiformes > Caprimulgidae > Antrostomus > Antrostomus carolinensis. The sequence continues at coordinate 51,235 of NW_010303304.1, forward strand.
CTGTGTGGCCTGCAGATCCGTGAAATTGTTTTCCCTGCAGTAAACTGTGAGCATCAAGTCCTGATCTGCCTTTTTTAAAAAAAAAGATAAAATAAAGAAAACCAAACCTCCAGCAGCATGCACACACTCACTGGAGGGAAAACATTTTTCACGTCATTGCACGGCTACCTGCTTCCACAAGATGTAATTTCCCTTGCAATTGCCTTCTGCTACATTAGACCTTGCTGAAGACACAGCCCATTGCTATTCCTCCAAGCACAGCTTGTGTTTCCCAGTCAAAGAGCCAGCTGCCTAAATGAAAGCAAAAGCTTTGCTGCAGGGTAATGACAAGGCTTGGGCTCTTCTCTGCAGCATGGACATGGCTGGGGACAGGGCTGGTCCATTCTTGGACTCTTCTTGGTAACTTCATGGCCTCAAGTTGTGCCAAGGAAGGTACAGATTGGATGTCAGGAAAAATTTCTTCACTGGAAGGGTTCTCAGGCACTGGAATGGGCTACCTAGGGAGATGGTTCACTCACCATCCCTGGAAGTGTTTAACAGACGGGTAGATGAGGTGCTCAGAGATCTGGTTTAGCAGTGGACAGGTACAGTTGGACTCAATGATCTCAAAGGTCTTTTCCAACCAAATGATTCTATGACCCAGCTGTGCCACGAGCAGGCTGTTGTGCTGTGGGGCCCCCGGTACGGGGATGCTCCCCCAGCAAAGGTAGATGGCATCTTTCTGCCATGAATCATTTTGGGACAGAGGAGATGAGCTGTTTTCTGATACAGGGCACAGTGTCAGCGGATGGATGGCAGAGTGGTGGAGTCCTCTCAACAAGGAGACCACTGAGCTGGATCTGCTGAGACAAGGGATGGAGTCTCATTTCTGCAGTAGCATGGCCCAGCAAGTTACCAGGTGTTTGCCATGGGACAGTAACTTGACAGTTGTCTCCTGGATGTAGGATGTGTAGCTTTGCTTTATACTTCTTCATCCAGGTTGGATGAGTCTTTGAGCAACCTGGTCTAGTGGAAGGTGTCCCTGCTGATGGCAGAGGGGTTGGAACTGGATGAGCTTCCAACTTTCCAACCCAAACCATTCTACGATTCTTTGCTGAAGTGGAAAATATGTTACCTTACACTTGCATAGGTCCTGTGTCTACACAACTCAGCCAAGCTGGGTTAAATTCTTCAGACCTCAGAGCTCAAAGGAAACTCTGGACACAGCTCTGCAGTAGCTTTTATCAGATCTCTTGTTCCAGAAATCAAACAAGTGAATGAATGTCACAGCACAGCTGTTGCCTGAGGCTCAGTGGATGGTGTAAGGATCATGCAAGTCTACTGGTCACTCCTTGGTCCATCAGCATTTCTGTCCCTGCCTGTTTCCCGGTGCCAGGAGGTGACAGTTGCTTACCCTGCAGTGCTGCTGGCATCAGACCCATCCCCATCGCTGCTGCACCCTGGTGAGAGCCCTGCCCTGGGGATATGGGGTGACACGGGTTTGCTCCATCACACTGGAGTGATGCAAGGCTGTCACATCCCTGAATTACACCTGGGACTTCCTGACTCCTGGCTCTGTCAGCATCAGCAAGTGGAAAATAAGGGAAAAGGAGAGTTAAAGTATTGTGTACAGCACCTGGTAGAATGAGATCCTGCCTTTTGGACTAGACCTCAGGCTTCATCATCTCCTTATCTCCTGCCTCTTCCCCTCAGCCATATTGCCTGCTTACCATGATGCTGTGACAGGCTGCACAGCAGCACTGCAGGACAATTGGGATGTGGAGGACAGGAGTGATGTACCTGCATGATATTACAAAAGCAATTTATGAGGCCAGGTTTCCAGGTGAGGAAAGGAACCACATCTGTCTTAGCTTCCCCTGGAGTATCAGCACTTCTTGACGCTGGGTTACAAAAGGGGTGGAAAAATTTACTAACATCACAGCTTGAACAGGTCAGCAGGGAGCCTGGTCCTGCTTTTGGATGGACAACCTCTCTAATCATCAGCATTGGGTCCAGCCATCAGGAAAACAGCAGCCTTCCCTGGTGCGAGCCAGAGTATCTTCCATCTCCTCCTCTATAAAAAGGCAGTGTGGCACCTTCCCCCTTTCTAAAGTTTCCTGAGATGGACAGATGTTCAAGCCATATATAAGAGTTCATTGCTGTCTTTATCTCCAGGTTGTTCAAGGAAGCTGGTCAGCAGCCAGACAAGTCAGCAGAATCACAGAATCACAGAATGGTGGGGGTTGGAAGGGACCTCAGGAGATCATCCAGTCCAATCCCGCTGCCAGATCAGGGTCACCCAGAGCAGGTTGCACAGGAAAGTGTCCAGGTGGGTTTGAACATCTCCAGAGATGGAGACTCCACACCCTCTCTGGGCAGCCTGTCCCAGGGCTCTGGCACTCTCAGAGTAAAGAAGTTTTTCCTTAAGTTTGTCTGGAACTTCTGGTGTCCCAGTTTGTGCCCATTGCCCCTTGTCCTGTCACTGGGCACCACCGAGAAGAGCCCGGCCCCATCCATTTGGCCCCCACATTTCAGGTATTTATAGACATTGATCAGATCCCCTCTCTGCTCTTCTCCAGGCTGAACAGCCCCAGCTCTCTCAGCCTCTCCTCGTAAGGCAGATGCTCCAACCCCTCATCATCTCTGTGGCCTCCACTGGACTCTCTCCAGAAGATCCCTGTCCCTCTTGAACTGAGGAGCCCAGAACTGGACGCTGTACTCCAAATGTGGAGCAAAAAGGCTCCCGGCAGCTTCAGCAGAACAGAGATGCTCTGAGATGTGCTCACCATGTGAAATGCACCGGCTCTAAGGCTGATTTACAACCGATAACCCTCGCTGACTTCTGCAGAGCTCTGCCACATTACTCCATCTGAGGATGTGACCCAGAAACCAACAGACCTCAGGAATGTGCTTTCCTTTCACAAGGAGAACATTCCTTCAAGGAGCACACGCCTCAGCAGAGAATCTACAAGGTCAGAGCAGCGTCACTGCCTGTTTGTGCTGCCATTTGATTCTAATCAGGGACTGGGACCTCTTCTTGTTTTGCTTCATTGCCAAAACCCCTCTGAAGGGTCCTTTGCTGGAAGGAGAGCAGCTCATTTGTGTAGCTGGCAGAACATAATCTCAATAACGCTGCTAATGTGCTGTGTAATTGCAGGCAGCCATGCAGGTAGCTGTGGCCAGGAGGAACGCTTGTCCCTGAAGGGTCAGGGCTTTAGAAATCTCTCTGTCTCATATAAAGCTGGGAAAAAAAAAAAAAAAAGAAAAAGAGTGTGAAGCACCAAGTGTCCTGATTTCCATGCGGAGTGATGGATAAATAGCAGTGCTGGATTGGCTTCAGGGGGCTCACTGAAGGTTTTCAGGCTTTCCTTTGTTCCCTGGAGTTTGCTCCCTCTTGAAATCCACCTCTGTTTCCCTCTAACACGGAGGGATAAGGTTTGCTGTTGGCTCTGACATCTCCCAGATGCTCGGACCTGGTGTCCTAAGGGTTTTGTTGCAGATCACCACCAATTCCAGGCGTTGCTTTTCCACCAAAAACCTCTCTGTTGCCATGTTGATCTTTATTTTTTTTTTTTTTTTAATATGTGTCAGCTGCTTTTTACAGAGGAGAAAAGAAAACAATGACTCTTTGAGTGTGACAGGGGACACCTGGAGAAAGTGCTGGCTTTGACTTCTTGGTATCTCTAGGTTGGACTTCTGCATACAGATCCCAGCAGATTAGGTGTCCCCAGAGCCACAGCAGCTGAACCAGGCAACTTGTGCTACAGACTTGGCTCTGATTTTTCAAAGCCTTTCCTTTAACCCTTAAATCATCACCTTGGACTGCAAATGTCTCCTTTATGTGTGGGAAAGAAACGGATTAGAAGATCATAGCAAAATAAATGAAAAAGAAATTAAAATTTGGTTTTAAGCAATATAAAATGTAAGCTGCTTGGATTTGGGCTGCTGGTAGCTCTTTTCATAATTAAAAATAAATCATTTATAGGGTATGTAACAAAGCTGGAGGCCCAAGAAGTTTTATTTCCTCTTCATTCACTCTGCCTGTGCTTGTGGAGCTCCTCCATCATGTAGGTAACTCAGGTTTGAGTCTCCTTGGGGAGAAAGTCTGTGACCTGAATGCATTTCTCCTTCTCCTGGGAAGGAGCTGGTTATGGACTGGGATGCTCTTAGACATGACTTACAACCTGGGAAGTTTAATGACAAAGGGATTAACTTCAGTCTGGTGCTGGAGAGCCCCAGGGAATGGAGCCAAATAGCCCAAAATACCACCACGATGTGGGAAAATGCTACTGTCAACTGAATTATCCCTTCAGTGCTCTTGTATCATCGCTAGAAGTTGCCAGAAGGGGCTGAGGCCAGGTGTCCTACATCAACACCCTGATTGCAGGGCTCTGATTTCAACTCCAAGTACATCTGTCAGTCATAACCCAATTACGTGCCATCATACAACAAGAGATTTGATGAGTTTGTGTCCTCTGATTGCAAGAACCCAGGGGAAAAAACAAAACAAAGCAAAACAGAAAAATAAACCATCCCCCAAAATAAAGCCCCCAAGAATAAAAGTAACAACAACAACAACAAAAACCCCCAAAGAAAAAACAAAAACCCAAAGATGCACTGAAACTTTCCTCCCCCCAGCCCTAAAGTCACAGATGCTCAGTAAGTTGCCCTGGGAGGTCTGTGAGCATGTTATAGAGCTACGAATCAAAATCCAGGATGCTCATCCTGTTGTCATGTGCTGACAGCATCAGGGATGAGTTTGTGAGGTCTCTGCTTGCCTTGAAACATGGATGAGCATCTCCAAGAGAACCTGGTCCTGTCCATGTCCTTGCCAAGAGCAGAGATATTAAGGACTGATGAAGCTGGGAAGGCAGAGGTCCTCGTGTGCAACATGATGTTCTCCCTCCAGCAGCCAAGAATGAAAAATAACTATATTCGTGAGCTGTGTAACCCCGGGCAATTGCTATGGCAGCCTCTGAGGCTCTTGGGCACACGCAATTTCCACAGTCAGTTAAAAATAAAAACCAGTTCATCTCACTGAACTGGCACTAGTGTCGTCACAACGGGGCTTGTTCTGGCTCTGACTACCCTGCTCCTGACAGGGGAAAGGGTTAAAACCCACCCCTGGCAGTTCTAAAGTCATTGCTCTCCATGCTGAGTCTTGGTTTATGAGGTGGGGAATGGAGCCAAACAGCCTGAAATGCCATCAGGATGGGGGGCGAGGGCAGGGGGGGAGAGGAGAGGGGACTCCAAAGCGAACAAATACTGTTGCGTTGATTTAATTTCTCCTGGACTTCCAAAGGTCTTGCCATTATTCACTGTCATGCTTCACCTCCTGTCAGTTAGTCCCTGATGAGAGGCTGGGAGCTTGCACGATTAATCACAGTGGTGTGTCGAGGCGCTGACTGCCTGCGGCAGGGCC
>NW_010303304.1:56721-61826 GCF_000700745.2 Antrostomus carolinensis
GGTGTTTAGCTGGGACAGATCTGGGTTTTTTTTTCTAGAACAGCACTGGGCTTTGAGTTCAGCTGGGATTTGTTAGGAGAGATTAGCTGGGACAGATCTGGGTTTTTTTTTCTAGAACAGCACTGGGCTTTGAGTTCAGCTGGGATTTGTTAGGAGAGAAACGTTGATAACACACCGATGTTTGCAATTGTCACTGGAAGTCAAAGGACTTTGTGTTTTGCTGGTCTGCAGGTGCAAGATCTCAGGGGCGAGGAATATTGCAATGGATCAGCTCCATGGACATTTGGCTCTGCCAAGGGGCTGTTCCATCTCCTGTCCCCCATGGGCAGGAGATCCATGAGGGGCTCTTCCTCTCTTGCTCTCTCTGGCTTTGTCTCGGGCTCTGGCTCTCCCGGGATTGCGGTTTCGGGTCGGGATTGTGGCTCCTGCGGGATCGTGATCTGGGAACGGGCCGGGCTTGGTCGGCGGGTGGTGAGCAATGGCACTGGGTGTCACTCATAGACAGATTTTATTATTACTAATAGTGATGTTAAAATAATAGTGACAATTTAAGTTTTCTTGTATTTCAGTGATTAAGTTGTTCTTCTCTCACCCTATGAGTCTCCATCCCCTTGTTCCCCAATTCTCTCCCCTGTCCCCTGGGTGGGGAGTGAGTGAGCAGCTGTGTTTGGCTGCAGCCCAATGCGATCCCTGTGGTGTGACATCTGTCACTGCACCACCTGCGTTGTGTGCTTTATGGCCCAGAAATGACAAGGAGAACCTCAGACCGCTGCATTTCAGTCCCCTCTCTGCTACTTGTCAGCCAGATGTTATTTAGCAAGCTACAGTGTTCTCATGCCTCAGTTTCCCCAGCACAATAGGGATAGTGAAAGTGACTTAATTTGACCCCTACTCCCAGAGTTAGGGATGGAAAAGGCAGTTTGGGAGCTCTTTGCTCACAGACATACACCTTTCCAGGACACTTCTCCATGTCCAGACAGCAAAATGTCACTCACGGTTTCAGTCACTATGCTGGGCTCTGGAAATCACAGAACAGCCTTTTTACCTTCCTTCTAGTCCAAAATGACAAAAAAAAAAGATAAATAAACAAAAATGCCCTTTAATCTAACTTCTCCCTCCAGCCAGATGACTGTGTCTGTATGCACATAGCCCACATCAACATACTTGGGGTTGAATTCCCATTCCCTAATCACTGACAAATGCTGTACAAAGCACTGGAGAATCAGTAGGTCCTGACCCAGGGACATTATATCCTCTGGGGTCAACCCATATGTGACAGGTCTGAGACCCTGAGAGCGTGGAAACCCCAAGGTGTGCCAGATGTTACGGGCAGTTGGGGTATTCCAAGACCTTGTATAAATTTAACCGCCGTCATAGACATCCATGCTGGGCTCAGGGGAAATCCCAAGGCTCCAACTGCTGAGGGGGATAATTAATGTTAATCCTGGTTCAGTTGGCAAGTTTGGAGATGACTCAGTGACCAGCTGGGATCAATATCCATGTGCTTTCATCTGAACTGGTGCGACAAGGCTGAGCAGGGGGGGAACCATAAAAGGGCCTCCAGCTCCCAGGAGTTTTTATACACATCAAGATTTTGGTGCAGCTCTTGGGAATATTTCAAAATAAGATTGTAGCTTGATTTCTCAAGCTAGAAATTAAGTTGGTACCACAGCCAATTTTGCACACCCAGGAAACTGCAGGGAGAATGTATACATGGCACACACCATCTTTTTGGGTCTTATGTCTTTCTATGGAAAATCCTGCAATCTGGGAGTGCTGGGAAGTTCTCCAAGTGGAAAGCTTAGTGCACCGAGGTGATGGAGAGCTTTGGAGGGGAATGCACAGAGTTTAAACACTGGTTGGAAATTTAGGATGAGTATTTTGAAGTTCATCTGGAGAATGGTTCAGACAAGCAGGCTCAGGTCTCCAGAGTGTTTTCTGATGCCCTTGGAAATCTCAGCTTTGCCCTGGAAATCTGGACCACGTGCTGCATTTTTCACAAGATTAATTGCTCACCTCAGAAATATCAGAGCTGTTTCTCCTGCAATATTTTGCCTCTTTGCTTCTTAATTTTTTTTTTTTTTTTTTCAGAAAGCAGTTTCCAGATTCTCGCCATGAAGTAGCTGCCTCCAAGGTTTAATTTTGAAGACAAGGTCTTGACTTGGTGCTTTTTATCCATCTGCCTCACTTGTGCCTATCTATATCACTCCTCCTTAGCAGGGGGAACATCAGAGGTGATGTATGCCAAGTGCAGCTGTAGAGATTTCACTTTAGGTTGGTCCTAAGGCCAGCTCAGATCTCTCCCTTTCTGCACGATGATTTGCCTGTGATGGGCTGCTGCTGTTTGCATCAGGGCTGTGCAGCACCTTTGCAATTGCCATAGCAACACAGAGCAAAATAAGTGGCAGGTTGGTTTGGATCTGCAGGAACAGACACAAAAAATATCCCAATGAAGGTGAAAGCAATTCTGCCTGAGCAACACCCTTACAGCAAGAATAATGAGAATAATCTCTTGTGTCCACCCAGCTACAGCAGATTGTTTTTCTCTGATTTTCCTCACGTCTCATTCAAATAAAATGAAAAAACAGTGCAAATTAACTGGATGCTCCTCTGGAACATCACTGTTGGCTCTGACCTCCTCCTTGACCTCAACTCAGGCCAAATGCCACCTTGGTGTCTTTGCCTGTTGCATTAAGTCTCATTTCTCTCCTTTTCTACCTCAGGTATTGTGGCCTCTGAACATCTCTCAGTGCCATACAGGTGTTTCAGGCCATACAGGTATTCAAGGTTGGATCTTCAGTTGAAGTAAATGAAGCGCCCTTAAAAATCACCTTATGACAATTCAGATTTTACCCACACAATTACTTTTAAGTCAGCTGCTTCTTCTGAAGTTGCCTGACTTTCAGGGCTATTTTCTGCATGAACCAAACCTCCCTGTGCTCCAGCTCAGGTTTAATTTGAACCTTACACTTCCATGGAGTTACTTTTTGCTATCTAGCAACCTTCAAAAAAACCCTGACAGCTTAATTTAGCTGGAAATAGGTGGGATTTGGAGGTGGAATTCATGCAGCTTGTAAAAACTCTACCCTTCCATGATCTTCTTTGAAAATGAGGCAGGATTACCAATTTATATACCTCTTCCTGAAATCTCTAATTTGGCAGGTGTCAGCTTCTATTTTGCAGAATTCAAAAAAGACCTGTTGATTCAAATGAATCTCTGCCATCACTGGTGCCACTTTATTCATGGGACAGCAAAATTACAACAAGTAAATAAAATACACACACAAAAAAATCCAACCAAGAGAGTGCCTGAGAAGAAAGCACATGGGCATGACAGATCACATCATGGAGTGGTGGAAAAGGTAGCACTAAATGAGAAAGATTCCATCAGCTAGGAAGAAAACATCGTATTTCTTACAGAAATTGTTTGAATTCTTTAAAAGTAAAGTAAAAAATAGAATGAAGTTAAGCATTGCTTCTACTTAAAAGAAGTCCTTTCTTATGGGGATATAAAACATTTTGGGATGATATAAAAATGAATTTCCAATTGTTCTGGTTGCTCACCAAAGTAAGAATTCTTTGTTAGGTGAGGGTTACTTGTGCTGCTCACACTCTACAAGCTGGGTGCCATGTGTTTGCTTGGTAATAATCTCTGCAGAAAGTTTTTTAACTAGAAAGTTCTTGTTTGCGAGCTGAAGAATTTTTTTCCTCATTGAAAAAAGGCATCTTGAATTCTGTTGACAGATTTAATAGAGGAAAAGGAATGTCAAATGCAGAGCTGAATAATCCTCAATCCATCTCTAGAATTTAAAGGAACTAGGATATTGGCACTATGGGCTTTGTGAAATTCATAGCCAGAGAAAGCAATTTAATTTGTCAGCTATGAAAATGTTCCCAACTATTTCCAGTTAAATTCTCTGCTATTTTTACCAAAACACTTGATTTCAGGAGTAAGATCGATTTATAGGCACTATTTTAGAGAGACCCTTCAAAAAAATGGAAAACATTAAAAAAAAAACCCCAACAAAACCAACCCTGAACAAAGAGCTCAGCTCTCCAACCTCCTCGTGTGCCCACCTTGGAAAATGAGCACATTTCTAGCGCTGCTTTGAGTCTCCCAGCAGCACAGAACGCAGCTGAGATCATCCTGCATACACACAAACCACAACTTCTTATCTCCTGATGGGCAACCAACCTGTAATTACAGGCTGAGCTAGAGTGTAACTTTGGACAAGCTGCCCTGTCTGGATTTCAGGATTTCAAGGGATGCAGATACCATTGTATCTCCTGTCTCTCGCTTCTCATGCTTAATTCCCTTCCCTGTTGAGACCTTGCTCTGCTGGAAGGATTGGTTTGGGGTGCAGTGCCAGCACACCGCTGTTGGGGTGCAGGTTGCCAGGGGGTGAAGGATGGGGTTAATCTCTAGATTAGGAAAGCAAAAGTGTCTGAACATGGGAAACTACACATTTATATGTCCAAGCTCCTGTAGTGGTCAGTGTAGACCTCTCAGTGTAGACCTTGGAGTCTGTTTTCACTCTCTTTATCTAATTGCCTTCTGGCAAGGCCTCAGTCTGTGAAATTTGGCTTTTTAAAATAACATTTTGCAGTTCCACCACCTTCTGCTCTCTCAAGAACTCTCAGTAATTCACTGATCAGAGGTTGACTAAAGCAGCCCCAGAGAGTTTAGGCATCATTCCCCTGTTAACCCTTTTATTTCAGTACGTCCTGGCAAATGGTTCTTGCATAGAAGATGAGAGATCATAGAATCATGGACTGGTTTGGGTGGGAAGGGACCTTAAAGCTCATCCAGTTCCACCCCCCCTGCCAGCAGCAGGGACACCTTCCACTAGACCACGTTGCTCAAAGCCTCACCCAGCCTGGCCTTCAACACTTCCAGGGAGGAGCAACCACAGCTTCTCTGGCCAACCTGGGACACTGTCTCACCACCCTCACACCAAAGAATTTCTTCCTCACATCTCATCTCCATCTCCCCTCTGCCACTTTCAAGCCATCACCCCTTGTTCTCTCACTCCCTGCCCTTGGCCAAAGTCCCTCCCCACCCTTCCTGGAGCCCCTTCAGGTACTGGGAGGCCACTAGAAGGTCT
>NW_010303304.1:61872-67864 GCF_000700745.2 Antrostomus carolinensis
CACAGCAGAGCTGCTCCAGCCCTCGCATCATCCTCGTGGCCTCCTCTGGACTTGTTCTAGCTGCTCCAGGTCTCTCTTGTGTTGGAGGTTCCAGAACTGGACACAGTATTCCAGGTGGGGTCTGAGGAGAGCGGAGCAGAGGGGGAGAATCCCCTCCCTTGACCTGCTGCCCACTCTGCTCTGGGTGCAGCAAATATACAGTTAAAATGTTGTCTGGCCATGCTCATGATAACCTTTGCTTTGATGGCCCCTTGGAAGTGTTTCTGTGATCAAATTCCCTCTCACCTTCCACGATGAATGACCATGAAATTTCAGCCAAATTACAGTGCGATCCTTTGTCTGGGTTTCGATCCCTACAATGATTAGCCACGCCTGATTTCTTTTTCTTTCTTTTTTTCTTTTTTTTTTTTTCCAGGCTGTAATACATTATTATCGGATTAGTATGCTAATTTATACTACAAAGAAACTAAAGCATTTGCCGTGGCATTCATTTATTACTTTAGATATAAATCCCTTGTGGCAACATATAGGAACTCTCCATTTTAATGCCAGGCTCAGAGATGTGTAAGCAACAAATGATCTCCCCAGCACAGAGCTTTTCGGGACAAATTTCCTCAGTTTTATAGTGTCTGGATGATGTTTTTAATCAATGTGGCAAACAGCAGGACTCGTCTTTTTTAATTGTTTCCAATCATCTGGGTTTAGTGGCACCCTTTTGGGCAACAGATATGAATCCAGCCAAGCAAAGAGACCCAAAATTGGGGAAGAGTTTAGAGGAGAATCCGTATGAAGGGAGGCTGAAGTTGCTTGGTTTGTTCAGCCTGGAGAAGAGGAGACTGAGAGGAGATCTCATGGGGGTCTAGAACTTCCTCCCCAGGGGAAGAGGAGGGGCAGGCGCTGATCTCTTCTCTCTGGCCACCAACAAATGCCAGGAGCAGAGGAAATGGCAGGAAGATTTTTCAGGGGAGGGTGAGGTTGGCCATGAGGAAAAGGTTCTTGAGGCAGAGGGTGGTGGAGCACTGGAACAGGCTCCCCAGGGAGGTGCTGATGGCACCAAGCCTGACAAGATTCCAGCAGCATTTGACCAAGGCCCTCAGGGACATGGTGTGAATGTTGGGCTTGTCCTGTGCAGGGACAGGAGTTGGACTCCATCATCCTTGTGGGTCCCTTCCCACTCACAACATTTGATGAATCTGTGATTAGACACAAAGTCTGGACAAGCTGGTCCTGTTGAACTGAGCTGAATGGTAAAAGAAAGGTGACCATGGGGCAAATCAGACACTTGGATGAGAAGAATGAAAGGATGAAACCCCACTAAGTGGGATGGTTGAGCAGAGGACAATTCTTCTCCATCCCTAGAGCAGCCAAGGATCTTCCTTGCCGTGGACATGTCTGGTCTGTAGAGCAGTTAGACACTGCCCTTCATTGCTGAGCTGCGCAGAGCTCCAAAAACCCTTTCAACTACTCATCACTAAAGATAAAAACTGCTCCTAATCACTCTTATAAAATTTTAAACCAGGAAGCAGCCGTCAGGAAGGAGCTGCATTCATTGGGTGACAATGGGGTAGCACCCTTGGGTGGGGATGGGGCAGAGGGGTCCTTAAATGGGAGAGCAGAGTCCTGTATCTCATGAGGGATGTAAGGCACAGGGTAAGGAATGTGGGTGCCCTTCAGGAGAGGTGACCAAGCCATTTTCAGGGGAGATATTTTCCATTGCAAAATTGTGACGCTGTCATCATCTGAAAATCTCAAAGGAAAATATTGATTGCAAAGAGATTCTCACCCAGGAAAGCACAAAAATGAATCACAGAATCACAGAATGTCAGGGATTGGAAAGGACCTCAAAAGATCATCCAGTCCAATCCCCCTGCCAGAGCAAAAACCTAAATGAGATCACACAGGAAGGTGTCCAGGCGGGTTTTGAATGTCTCCAGAGAAGGAGACTCCACCCCCTCCCTGGGCAGCCTGTCCCAGGGCTCTGACACCCTCACTGTAAAGAAGTTTCTTCTCAAGTTTAAGCAGAACCTCCTGTGTTCCAGCTCACACCCATTGCCCCTTGTCCTACCATTGGGCATCACTGAGAAGAGCCTGGCTCCATCCTCCTGACATTTGCTCTTAACATATTTATAAACATTAATGAGGTCTCCCCTCAGTCTCCTCTTCTCCAAGCTAAAGAGCCCCAGCTCCCTCCATGAATAGTTTCAACTTTTTCATTTCCCTCCCATAACATATAGATGTTTTTTTAACATTCCTCAAACATTTGCTCTCCTAAGCTAGAACCCATTCTTATTAAAAACTGAGACTCCAGATTTTAGGCTGGATCCTGGGACAGATTTGGCCAGGTACAAGATAATATTTCCACAAAGTGACAGCAACCTTTTTAGAACCTTCTCTGCCTCAGGGAATTTTTAAACCTGGGCTGTTGGGTTTTGGATCTGAACTGAAAAAGGAGCTCAAAATGTCAGATTTTCTAGTGGAAGAGAAAATCTGGGTCTCAACCAGTGCCAATAAACGGGCTAGTTCAGATCTCAGCTTCGACCAGGCTGATGTTTCCATCTGCTTTTGTGAAGATCTAAGCCCAGAGCGGTCCCTGGGCTGAAGCAGTGCATGACGGACAAAACCACAGCTCCTCTCTTGCCCTCATCACCATCCTGTGTACAAGTTTAGTTTTCTGAGCTTTTAGATTAAGGAAACAGAGTTTTTTTAGGTCACATAGACAATTACAGAATGACAGAATCATTAAGGTTGGAAAAGACATCTAAGGTCATCCAGTCCAACCATCAACCCAACACCACCATGCCCACTAACCCATGTCCCTGAGTTCTATGTCTATATGTTTTTCCTCCAGACCCCAAACATCACCCCCTCCCTGATAAGGAGGTGCAGTGCCTTTGTGCTGTGTATTGAACAAAACAACAGCAGTGTGAATTTCTGCATGAACATGGTGTTGGTAGGATGGAAAGGACCACCTGCGTTGGGATGTCAGCCTCTGCTCAAGCCCCTGGTGCTGCAGTCGCAGTCATAAACATCCTCATTTCACCCAAGGATCTCCAAATGCTTTATAAACACCGGTGGCTCAATTATCCCTTCAGCTACCACTGTTTTTAATGGGAGGTGCAGGCACACAACTGACCAAAAAATCATGTCCTGCTCAATTACACTTCTCGTTGTCCTTGTGAAGGAGGCAGGAGATAATTGCTACTCTCGACTGAAGGAGGGTTTTGAGCACAGGGAGGAGGCCAAAGTGTGGAAACCTGATGTTGAATGTTCTGCATTTAAATTCCTAATTCTACATCATTAAAGATGGAGAGGAGAATAAATTTTTACCTGCTCCTCCATCCCAGTGGGAGATCTTTGTGCCCTGCTTCCCACAGAGATCAGGCTCAAATACTTCACGATCTGCAGTTATGTCCTCCAAAGGTGAACCCTTAGCTTGGAAAATTCAAGATTTTCGCAAGCAGGTCAACAGCAAAAGAAGATAAGAGAGAAGAGAGGACTGAATGGGACCGCTTGGGTGGCTGGATCCCTCACTCCAGGGTTGGCAGGCAGCCATGGGGCAGGAACTAGATGATCTTTAAGGTCCCTTCCAACCCAAACCATTCTACTTTGTCCAAAATAGCTCAAGGGAACCTTGTTTTCCAGCCACCCAGCTTTGGAGCTGAGCATCGAGCAGTACAGACCCTGGGAGACAAGCACGTGTACCAGCATCCTCCAAGGGAGGACAGGATTGGCCTGTTCCCCAGCACTTCAGTAATCCCTGAGCTGTCGGAGATGCTGAGATCTACACCCAGGAAAGTGTCTTTCAATTAGTGTCTTGCAGAACTTAAAACAGCAGCTCTGAAAGGCTGCTGCTTTCCACCCGCGTTCAGATGCAGAACAACACTCTCATTACTTCCATCCGTAGCACCAGGCTGTCACTCCTGCCTTTAATTGCTAATTATGTTTTCATTATTTTTACAGCATTAAATTTTTTTTGTGATTATCGGCCAGAGCTGATTTGCATAGGCGACTGGATGAATTATTTTATCAGAAATCAACATGCAGTGCCAGAGAGTTTGCTCATACCTGTGTTTTCCTCAAAGAAAGGAATAGAAGCGACTAATTGTTTTCAATCCAACAGCCTTGGAAACTGTCGCTTCGTGCGGGAAACGGCAGCAGCACTTGGCCAATAGACTTGTAACAATCTCTTCTGGCTGCAGTTTGCTGTGGCATCTGAAACAGTGGAGGACCATGCATGAGGAGACTCCTCTTCGTAAGGTTGGGTGATTCTCTGCCAATGTCTGTCTTCCATGGTCTTGGGAACTAGTATAGGGTGACTCCAGTTCTGGAGCCCCCAACACAAGAAAGACATGGACCTGTTAGAACGAGTCCAGAGAATGCCACGAGGATGATGCGAGGGCTGGAGCAGCTCTGCTGTGAGGACAGGCTGAGAGAGTTGGGGCTGTTCAGCCTGGAGAAGAGAAGGCTCCGGGTAGACCTTCTAGTGGCCTCCCAGTACCTGAAGGGGCTCCAGGAAGGGTGGGGAGGGACTTTGGCCAAGGGCAGGGAGTGACAGGACAAGGGGTGATGGCTTGAAAGTGGCAGAGGGGAGATGGAGATGAGATGTGAGGAAGAAATTCTTTGCTGTGAGGGTGGTGAGACAGTGTCCCAGGTTGGCTAGAGAAGCTGTGGCTGCTCCTCCCTGGAAGTGTTGAAGGCCAGGTTGGATGAGGCTTTGAGCAACCTGGTCTAGTGGAAGGTGTCCCTGCTGCTGGCAGGGGGGTTGGGACTGGATGAGCTTTAAGGTCCCTTCCCACCCAAACCATTCAATGATTCTGTGATTCTATGATCATCTGCTGGTAGCCTCCTGCTACACAGTGGGGGAGAGAACACGATTCCCCCAAGGGATCTTCATTATTTGTGCAAATACAAATGTATAAGCAGCTACTTCAGAGCTGGAGGGGCGGGGACAGAAAGGAGTTTAACTGACAATAATTTCACCTTTTGTTTCACATTCAGCTTTTGAAACTGTCACACTGGGAGAAGAAAAACAAGTCGCCCTGAGCAGGGAGGAGTGGGCTGGGAACCCACTGGGAGCTGGGGCGTTGTGCTGGTGGCAAAGTGCGTGGCTGGGTGACAGAGCTGGCTCCACCACAGCCTTCGTGTAGATCTCATCTGGTGGGGCTGGACCTATGGGGCCAAAAATGGGAGCGTTGCCCATCCAGGCAGCATCTCCTACTGCTTCAGGAAGCAGTGGCTTGGCACTCGGGGAGGAGGCAGGACATGGTGGGCATTGTCTGCCTGCATCTCCTGGCAAGCCTTGCTCCTTTAGATGCTCAGAGGAGCTGGGAGGATTTGCAAACCTCCCAGTTCCCAGTGAACATTCGCTCCAGGCCCTGCTGTGGTGCCATGGGAATGCGATGTGGCTGCTTGGGAAAGCGGTGACATTCCTTCAAGTCCTTTGACAAAGCCACTGGACAAGTCAATTAGGTTTTATTCTTCTCATTTAGCTCCTACGCTGTATTCAGCTGATTAGTGTCACTTTCTCTCAGTGCCTGGCAGCTCCAGGGTGCTCCCAGTGAGGTGACTTCCAGTTGGAAATGTAATCCCCAGGGCTGGATCGGGGTTTTGCAGTATGGGGTGCTCAGCTACAAAGACACTGGTTAACCTGTAACACAGGATAATGCACCGAGTCCTCTGTGGGAGGATGCTTCGCTGGCAGGGACTCAGTTCCAGCCCAGAATAATCTTTCCCATTAGAAATGGGATTAGTTGTGTGAAAAAATACTCCCCTTTCCCCTCCTGTTCTCTATCTGTCCATGCCCGTGCACTTGAACATCAGGAAATGCATCTCCTCTGACAGAGGAATTTTGGGTTTGATGGTTTTTTTACACAACCACGGGGACTCACTGTGCTAAATCCAGCACAGGTTCCTGCGCCCTGTCCCTGCGGCAGCTGCTGTAACTCTGAGAGCAGGAACGGATCTGGATGTTGGAGCAGAGAGGCCAAAGCGG
>NW_010303305.1:0-20060 GCF_000700745.2 Antrostomus carolinensis
CCCAACACTGAACCCAGCACTCGAGCTGCAGGCTCACCAGTGCAGGGGGAAGAGAACTTCCCTGGTCCTACTGGCCACACTGGTGCTGATCCAGGCCAGGATGCCTTTGGCCTTCTTGGCCGCCTGGGCACTCTGCTGGCTCATGTTCCGCTGCTGGTGTCCAACACCCCCCGGGCCCCCTCTGCTGGGCAGCTCACAGGATCCCTCCCTGGCTCTGTCTGCTGCCATGTCCAGCTGTGCCCAGCTGTGCCCTGTGGAGAGAACCAGGGATTTTCCGGAGCCGCTGAGGTGCAGCAGAGCGCAGGGGGTGGTGGCGAGGGGGTGTCGCTGACACATCTCCTGGGACACATCCTTTCCACACAGAGGAAAATGTGACTCATGGCAGCCCTGAGAGCCAGGACGTGCGCTGCCAGCCAGCAGCCCTCTGTGATCTTGTAGGTGTGGGGCTGGGGGGAGATCCCTGAAAATGGAAAATTAAGTGAAAACGAAATTCCTCCCGAGTGTTGGGTTTTGTATCTCGTTGCTCTTTTCTCCACGTTTTGCTGCTGCCAACTGCTAGCTAAATTATAGTGTTAGGTCCTCATTTAAAACCTGATTTATGAGCATTTTTTGTGATTAAAATAATTCTTAATTAAAATTCTTTATGTATGGCATGCATTTGGACAATTTGTGGACACGGAAAATTTTTAATTTAAAAGTCATTGCTAAAACAGAATATGGAAATATTTGACTAGATGAATAACATCATTCTTTGGTATACCTTGTTTTTCCTCTGATATATTCTTTCCTTCTTCGGGAAAAGTTTTGAGTTTATTCTTTTTTCCTTTTTTTTAAAGAAATGTAAGTATTTTGCTGGAGAAAGTCTTAAACATGTACCGCTGATGAATTGTGAGACCTTTGTGGCCAAACGTAACCAGTCGTGTCAACAAAAGCCATTTGGTGGTTTTAGTAATAAGCTTTATGCAACCTGGGATTATTTACATTTGATCTTAGAACCCTGAAAAAAAGGGTTTTGTAGGGAGTCTTAGCACATGCAGAAAGTCACCTGGAATTGGTCCTCGCAAGATTTCCTCCTCTGCTCTGGCACACCAGTGAGGCCACTGAAATCTTGGCCTCGTTTTCTCTTAATTTCACACCTTCTTCAGACTGGAGTTGAAGGAAGCAATCTCAGCAAAACCAGATTGCCTTGGAAGTAATGGCTTTTCCTGGCTCCAGATTCTCCAAAAACCTATTTTTAAAGCTTTTTAAATTTAGTTTGAAGCTATTTGCTAGAAAGAAGAGATGCTTTAGGAATCTGTTGCAGATGCTGAAGAAGGAAGCTTTTTACATATTCAGATTTTCTATCTGTGTTGTATTTTGTTTGGATAACTGCTCACTGCTTTCTGAATTGGTGTCCTACAACACGTGCCCTGCCTTCTGCTTGCTCCTGGTTCCATGGTTTGGATTTTTCATGTCTGTATTCACATTGTGAAGGAATTGATGGAAAAACCTGTCTATTTTAATTGCTTAAAGAGAATCAATATGAAGCTTATTAGGAGATATTTAGCATTAATTGCTTCCCACAAAGTTAAGAGATCTTTTATTTGATAGATGTTTCTATTACTCAGGAAGAATATTCCATGTTTGAGACGTAACTGTGCAGAAGTGTGAAGAACTAATTCACACTGTGATAAAATAGTTATGCAGATGAGATGGGGAGGGATCATTTAGCTGAAAGATTACTTGGGAATAGCACCAGTCACCAGTACCAGATCATGAAGCGCTGTTCCTGCAGAGGAAAAGTGATCTTGTGGCCCCTAATATTTGAACACAGAGAAGAGGATTTACCAGCTTCCTACAGGGATTTTACATCTGCTATAAATAGATGTCACAAATATTGTTTTGCAGTCAGATTTGCTATTGTGCAGCATGGGCAAATCATTGGCTTTGCTAGCAAAGCTTTCTGTTCTCTAGAGGTCAGAACAACAACAACAACAAAATAGGAATTTTGAACTTAATTTAAAATAATATAAATAGAAAAATATTTTTAAAATGTAACATAATATGTGTAATATGCAATAAGGAAATTAGTAACTGCTCTCCTCAGACCCCACCTGCAGTGCTGCCTCCAGTGCTGGGGACACCAACAGCAGAAGGACATGGACCTACTGGAGCCAGTCCAGAGGAGGCCACGAGGATGATGCGAGGGCTGGAGCAGCTCTGCTGTGAGGACAGGCTGAGAGAGTTGGGGCTGTTCAGCCTGGAGAGGAGAAGGCTCCAGGGAGACCTTCTAGTGGCCTCCCAGTACCTGAAGGGGCTCCAGGAAGGCTGGGGAGGGACTTTGGCCAAGGGCAGGGAGTGACAGAACAAGGGGTGATGGCTTGAAAGTGGCAGAGGGGAGATGGAGATGAGATGTGAGGAAGAAATTCTTTGGTGTGAGGGTGGTGAGACAGTGTCCCAGGTTGGCCAGAGAAGCTGTGGCTGCTCCTCCCTGGAAGTGTTGAAGGCCAGGCTGGATGAGGCTTTGAGCAACCTGGTCTAGTGGAAGGTGTCCCTGCTGATGGCAGGGGGGTTGGAACTGGATGAGCTGTAAGGTCCCTTCCAATCCAAACCATTCTATGATGCCTTATCCAGGCCAAGTAAACATGTGCCTTTAGACTTCCACAGCTCACGGAACAAAAATTGGATGGAAAAGGCCTGGAGTCTGACCCTCTTTTTGCAAAAAAATCCTGCTGCGTGGATGTGGGTTCTGGAAACCACGACACTTGGTAAATCTCCCCTGTCTCCTCAGGAAGGAAACGGGCCTGTGTCGGTGAAGTATTTGACTGTTGCATGTGTGAGCATCAAGGGATGGGCAATAATTCATGACAAAATATGTGAAGACGAGCTGGGCTGTGCAGTGCACACACAGCCCATGCGTGAGGTACCGCGTTCGATAATTCATTAACTGTCTGCCCTAGAGCAGCACTCCTGTGTATCCCTCCCATAGACTGAAACACCAGATTAGATTAGATTAGATTAGATTAGATTGCTTTTTTCTATTATTTTCTTAAGCAAAGAAAACTTAATTTCCTATTATTATAGGAAAAGGATTGGTTTAATTAGTTAAACCTTTCTAACTGTATCGGGAAGGAAATTGCTTGGTTTCTCATTTCATACCATGCCATGTTGTTACAGTCGTGTGAGCGCTGAGAAGAGACTCCTCAGAGATTGTTCTTTTGGTTTTAATGCAAAAATATTTTTTCATGTCACAAACTCTGCAGTGAAATGTAAGTCTCCATAGCAAGTAGTTGTGCTGGATCTGATTTACACTGCAAACTGCTGCTTATGTAAAACAAGGAAGATGATCTAAATTGGAGGTAATAGGATAGAATGTGGAATGGAAGAAGATTATATTTTGTACTTGGATGCTGTTTAGCACCTTGAACTTGCAAGACTAATGAGTTTGTTCGTGCAGCTTCTGCAAAATTACCACCTGACTTCTGACTGGGAGAGCTGTTACAATGATCGTACCATAAAAAGCACAGAGGCGTTTGACCTCTAGGACCTCACAATACGTCGTAGCGTGGCTGACAAGTGGGCTAAAAACCTGCTCCTTTCTTCATTTGTAGCCTGGGAGAATTTGTCCTGGGATCTGAGGGACCTGCATGGGAGGCCTACAATAGCCTTTTTCCATTATATAAATAGAATCCAAGATGAAGCTGTTAAAATTACAGGCAGACATATGTTCTTCTTCAGTCTTTTTAATTTTTTTTTTTTAAAGGTAGATGAAGTTTAATATTTGAACTTTTAGGTATCTCATGAAATTTAGACTTTCTAAGTAAAATTGTGACAGCATCTCTTGGAAAATGTACCGTTCCGTGACTTGAGCATTAGAAATGCCCTGAATGCTCAGCCTCAGAGGACACAACCTCCTCTTTTCTCCCAGCCCTGGTGTGGGTCTCACCAGCAGATCTCCCCTGTCCACACTTCAACAGGAGCAGGAATCCCTCTGTGCTGACGATGAGCACAACGAGCTGAATGACACATGCTCCATCAGTAATGCTTGGAACAGGGTGATTTCTGCATCTCATTTGGCACAGTCAACTAGTGCCCATAAAACAAGAAAAGCCACTGGTTGTTCTCCCTTCTTCTTCCTCTTCCCTTCACTCCAACATGGTGACACTGTTATTTTCTGCAGTTGAAGGTGTCTGCTATGGTCACACCTTTTCTTGCAGTGCTGCTTTGCAAGTTCTCTTTAAAGTGAAGACCCTGTGAAGGGTTCAGCACCCTTCTGGGGCAAGCGTGGATTTTATGTCTGTTTTACAGGCAAGAAAAACAACTATAAGAGCAGGAGAGAGCTTTGCAGGTGGCCGTCAAGAAACTCAATGGCAGTATCATGGTTAAAACCTGAAGCCAACTGACTCCTCCTGCCCACCCACCCACCCACCAGGCTTTGCTGCCTGCCCTGACTGCATCAGAACATCCCATCTGACTCTGTCAGCACCAGGAATATGTCTTATCACTTTTAGCCATTTAGGGCTTGCTGATAACTTTTTGTTCTTCAGTTCTATTATTTATGGCAAACTGTGTGCTCTGCTGTAAAACCCAAGATAGAAACAAAGGCAGCACAGGGCCTGGCTTAAGATGTTTTGCAAATACAGATGAGGTGAGAAAAGCCATAAAAGCTTTTGAGGCCTCTTGATTTTTCCCCTTTGAATCCATCTGTCATAAAATCTCATAGAAGAGAGGATGGACTGCAAACTCGGAGGTGAAGTTAATGTGCTTTTTGATGCTCTTGTTTGTGAAATCTCTGAAATATTAGCAATAAATCCAGGTGGTGTGGTCATCCTGGAAGAAGTGAGTTTTTTAGCAGCTGGTAGATTGTAGGTGTCATTTGATAAATGCCACCCTTCGGTTTTGGGAAATGCAGAAAAGCAGCAGACGTGGTCA
Source organism: Antrostomus carolinensis (assembly GCF_000700745.2). NCBI lineage: Eukaryota > Metazoa > Chordata > Aves > Caprimulgiformes > Caprimulgidae > Antrostomus > Antrostomus carolinensis. The sequence continues at coordinate 4,912 of NW_010303305.1, forward strand.
GGTGCTGAGCTCCAGGAGATGAATAACCAAAATACCTTGTGTTTTAGGAGATGGAGTCTATCCAAAGCAATGCAGGGAATCACCACTGGCGTACACCTCCTGCCAAGTAGAAGCTGAGATTAAACTGGCAGAAACATCATGTAGAAAGTTTTTGGTTTTTTGGTTGTTTTTTTGGGTTTGTTGTTTTTTTTTTTTCAAAAAGCCCACTCTGATGAGTGAGAAAACATGAAAAAACCCATTTTTCTTGTTGTGTTGAACTGTTCATAGTATCTGTCATGCTGCTCCTAAATGTGCATGCCATATTTTTTCCGAACAATGGGCACAGTATGATCCTGATCACACACTTAATTGCACGATGCAAACAGGGAGCCAGCGTTGTTTTCCTGCAGAAATCTGGTTTTGCCTTTGCTGCTCGTGTTTTTTCCAGCAGAAGATGACAGCTGTGCAGTGCGCTTGGAACTACAGAGTGGTTTGAGGAACTAAATAAGGTTGAAGCCTTTTAGGGAGGGACCCACTGGTCTGAGACAGCTCAGAAAAAGTCAGAAATGTTATTTTCTTCACTTGTCACCAAACAGCAGGTTTTTGAGAGCTGTGAGCATCCTCATGGCACGGTGGTCGAAGGCTGGTGCCTCTCAGGGTGGTTCATTGAGGCAGTGGCCGGCAGCAGCAGTGGAGCAAGTTCTGCGCTCTCAGACTCTGTTGTTTTAAAATAGGTGATCATAGAATCCCAGACTGGTCTGGGTGGGAAGGAACCTTAGAGATCATCCAGTTCCAACCCCCCTGCCATCAGCAGGGACCTTCCAATAGACCAGGTTGCTCAAAGCCTCATCCAACCTGGCCTTCAACACTTCCAGGGAGGAGCAGCCACAGCTTCTCTGGCCAACCTGGGACACTGTCTCACCATCCTCTGGGTGAAAAATTTCCTCTTAATATCTCACCTGAATCTCCCCTCTCTTAGTTTAAAACCATTTCCCCTTGTCCTGTCACTCTCTGCCCATGTCAGAAGTCACTCTCCCTGTTTCTAAACTCCCTTCAAGCACTGGAAGGCTGCAATGAGCTCTCCCTGGAGCCTTCTCTTCTCCAAACTCAACAAGCCCAGCTCCCTCAACCTTTCTTCAGAAGATAGTTTCTTCTTGCGCAAAACTGAAGAGAATTATTTTTAGAGCACTGTACCTGACATTAAAGGTACTCAGCACTAATTGTATTCCTTGGATTCTCAATTGGTAATAGAAAGTATAAATTGGATGATAAATAGTGGTTCATTGGCTCAAAAAATTCCTACACCCTTTTATTTTTCTTAATTCAACTTTTGGAATTTTCATTTAATATCTGAACTCCATGGTCTGATCTGTCTCCAATTTATACTTTCTTGTCTAGTGGATTTTATTAATTGCAGTACCCTAAGTTGTTGTTTTAGTTAGAGAATAGAGGACAATTCAGCATGAAGAAAATTAATTTTCCTGTTTTTTTGCCTTTCCATATTTTTTGCCTTTTTGTTTCTTCTTGTAGTTTTAAAATGAATTCTAGAAAATAGCTGTAGTAATACGGAAAGAGAGAAAAACTGAAGTAAACATTGGTCTTTGCGGTGTAATAATTTATGATACCAACTTAATAAGTGGTGTGACATGAGCATTTCACTATCCATTTATCATGTGTTGATAGTTTGATACCTGAATTTTTAACATCACTACTCACTTTGACATAAAAAAGGACTTGCCACCATTCCTGTTAAAATCATGAGATTTTTGGAGTTTCTGCTTTGACTATAAATATCAGTATTTGTAATCTGAATTATTATGCAGAGTAGCAATCTATGAATGACTTATTCCAGTAAGTATATAAAAAAACCAGCCTTTGACATTTTTGAACTTCAGAAGGACATCTTCCTCTTTCCAGAAGAAAAGACTTATTAATACTTTTAATTATGTCCACCATTAAAAGTTTACAAACTAAGAGACAGCTCCTGAACTCAAATAAATCACTTTAATTCCACAGATGGCATGGAGACAGCAATTTACATTAAAAGGTTCTGAGGAGAGTTGTCTCGAGCTGCAGTTTGCTGGCAGAAGAGCTTCAGGCTAATGATGTATATTCCTGTAGCTACAGCCTGGTTATAGTCAGGGAAATAAATGTACAAATCCAGCGTCTGAGCTTCCACGTTTGCTCTGAACATCTCATCCATCTCAAGGACTTCCCAGCCCATTTTTGTCCATGTAGAGGACACCCAAGAGTCTGGTGACTGCAAGTCTTTTAACTTGGGCTGCAGATAATAATGTCAAGTCAAATTATATCTGCTTCTCACATCACGTTCTCCTGATTTAAAAAGTGCTGTGAAGCAGAATAAAACCCTTGGCATGCTGTAGCTGTCTGACTTCCCCACGCTGCCCATAAGAAGCCTGGCTTGTCAGTGGAATAACACATAAACATACTTCCAATGGTTATGAGTGATGTCCAGGTTCTCCATCCTTTTTCTAGTGAAATCCACTTCCAATAAGGTGCATGTTAATAATTTTGAGCTTAGGCCTAGTTTAGGTACCAAGTTTTTTTGAATGCTTCAACTTGATGTTCAAATATATATATATTCAAGAATGAGGAATATCATTAAGTCACAGTCCTGCGAGTTCAGTGCTCGGTGTTCGGTATCGAGCTGGTTTAGCAGTTGTGGACATCACTGTCTTGGCTTGGGGAAGCATGAGGAGGCAGGTGGACATTCTCATCGAACACTTTCACAATAATCTACAGAGTTTTTCATAGAAATACCTGTGAAAGAAAATATAGTCATCATTTCCATGGACAACCTAAAGCATCATCCTTAACAAGGTGCAACGAAGGTCCCTCGCAGTGACAAGTCTGTGCCAGTTAATTGGCTCATCGCGCTCTGGGCGCACAGAGATCTCCCACAGAGATGACATGACTGGACATCTAGACTGGGTTAGTGCAGTCTGCTCCTTAAATGTTTTTGCAATGTTTTAGCCTAAAACCTATGTCCTCCCTTCCATTCTTTCTGGAAAATATATAAATACCTCTCGTGACTGAAGACTCTGGAGTGGCTTCACCTTTTGGTTTTGCTGGTTCCATGAAAAGAGAGACATGGAAAACAGGAATTGTGGATAATGGAATAATAATGAAAAATAAGTTAACTGGTGTGCTAAATTCTATTTATATCCACAGTTGCTAAGGAATTGCAATAACAAGGGTTTGTGATTATGTTTGTTTTATCTTAGGTTGTAGGGAATTTAATGTACCATCTATAAGTTGTTAAACATTGTTGTTGTGACGTTTGATCCCTACTTTATTACTGTAGATAGCTGAGAGATGGGAAAAAACTGTGAAATTTAAAAACAAATTATGGTTTGTTGGTTTCTCAGTAACTGGATCATTTAAAAGCTCCATTTTTAGTAATAAATAATGACTTGCTTTATTTAGAGACTGTTTAAAATGCTCTTGAGGTATCTATTGAATAACAAATAAATCAGTAGCAGACTCAGAATTACTCCTGCACTGTTATATATTACAATATGTTCTATATTATGGTGCGTGTTATACATCCCTTGTACACTTGCACGGTAGATATGGAGGAAGAGCTAGAGTCTGTTTTCAAAGCTGTTTCTAACATATGATCGTTCTCACCCCCTGAAAACCTGCCAGGATTTGTCTTTGAAGTACGAAGTTGGTCTATTTGTGTGTTTGTGGATGGTCTGTGATGGGCTGAAGATGATAGTTTTTTATGGCGTTTTTCTCTTTTGGTGTTGTAACTGAATTATTTATATATCCAAAAGTAATGAGGAGAGAGGTGGCTGTTCAGCTGAATTTCCAAATAATCAAACCGACCTAATTCCTGTCCAAAATAATTAGGATAAGAACTGCATTCCCTAAGCAACTCTTTCAAGATGGAAAAGTGGGCACCAGAGTCTGGGTGCTGGAGCTGCTCCGGGTGGGGAGCTGCCACCCATGCCCGCTGTCACTCTGTGATGCCAGAATCATTCAGCTCCTTCCTTTGTTAACAAAAAGACGCATTTTTAGTCCAGTCAGTTAACTTTATGCATTCCCAAATTAATCAGATCCTTACTGGAATTACTGGTAACCTTTCCATTGCAACCAGCATTCTCTTTACTGCTTGTCTGGTTGCGTTGCCTGTAGGCACCTACACGTCCTCTGTGAGCTCTGGTGGGATTCATCTACCCAAGGAAAGGACTTGCCAGCCTTTGGAATGACAGTGAACTGATCAGGTGGTGGGTTTTTTTTCCCCCAACAAACATAACCATGAGCATTCACTAAAACTTTCCCCAAAACAGTGATTGGCAAACAGCTGCGTTTTCACTTTGGAAAACAGGTGAGTTTTTTAAAGCTGAAATTAATAAACTCATCTCCTGGTTTGAACAGACCTCTGGGGCTAACTCAAGCCAGCTGACATTGCGAGGAATACACAGGAGCTCTGTTGCTTTTACTGTTAGAGAACATTAGTTATGTTGTCTTAAAAAAAAAAAAAGATATATATTAAAAAAAAAAAAAAGAGGGGGGGGGGGGGGGGGGGAAGGCAAAAGCACCAGCAGTGAGGAGAACGGAGGGTCTGTGGCTGGTGTGATGGCACATCCCGGTGTGCCGGGCTCTTCTGGCTGCATTAACCACCAGCATTATGTCATATTGTGTCTTCTTAGGCCTTGGACCTTGTTATTCAGAATAACATGTAATAAATAAAGCAGCATTTTGAGTGATTTTGTTAGAAATACATCAGACTGTCTAACAGCCTGGTGGCATCAATAATTCCCTATTAAGCCCTCTACACCCATTATGGTTTGTGCTTTTACTTTTTTTTTTCAAAGTTAGTTTCCAGGCAACCAGTAAGAACTGAATTACATTAAGCTATTAATTCAGGACCGCACGCCAGCTCCAGGTTCTGCAGCCGATTTGTTCCTCCCGCATACAAGTTTCCCCATAAAAACCCGTTTATTGGTTTAATCTTCAGTGGGACCCAGCCCAGAGAATTGATTTTGAAATGACAGTGCTGCTACTTGATTTTTGATTCTTGTTTGGTTTTTTTAATGCTTGCTGGTGGGGTTCATTTTTGATGTGTAATGAAGCAGAGGTCTGTGAGGAAGGTTTGGTGTTAGCAACCGTAAATATGTACTGTTATCTACCGTGTATTCTTCAACACCATGTAATGTATTGGCTCATGTGAAGATCTGAATTAAGACTCTTGTGATTTATTATCTCATGGGACACTGTCCTGGTTTTGCTAGGATGGAGTTAATGTTCTTCTCAGTAGCTGGAAGAGCTGTTTGGGTTCCAGTGTGGGATTTGGTATGAGAAGAATGTTGATAACACACTGATGTTTTCAGTTGCTGCTGGAAGTCCAAGGTCATCGTGTTTTGCCAATTTGCAAGTGCAAATGGACTCTGGCCATTGACTGCAAACTCTCCTCTAGCCTTTTGTTGAAGAAAACTAGGAAATAGAGAGTTTGGTCTGTATACATAGTCTGGAAAAACAAGATATAGGAAGTCCTTTCAATGACAGAAAGCTTGGTATCAGAACTAGAGTATTGGGTTTGTAATTTCAACACAAATAGGCAGATAGTATGTCAGAGATTCCTTCCTTTCTAGGGAACACGTGGATTAAGAATGCAGTTTATTAATTAATACTTGTATGGAAAGTGTGTGTACATCAATAATGCGAAAATAAAGGAGAAGTGGTAATGAGATGTGACCGCCCCCAGTGTGACATGAGAATCTTTGCAGATATTAAAAAGGAGTAATTTTGGTGTTATGCTCCATTGTTAAATGAATGTAGCGCCAGTGAAGGGAACCAGACGGGCAGCTGGATAATGAACTTCTCTGCTTATTCCCTGAAGATGGTCAGAGAGGCTGAGCTCGTCGGCTTTCCTCCCAGACTCAGCTGAAAGCAGATATCCAGAAGTGGGATAGAAATTTTGGAATGAAATTGCAATCATGTCCAACAACTATGAATTATGAGGCCCAACCTGTATGCTGTTTTGAGCATCACATATTTTGATCTATTTTTTAACTTTGTTTTTTTTAAAAAAAATAACTACAGTTTGGATCTGTTTCCAATTTCTGTTTTTTTGTTTGTTTTGTTTTGGTTTTTTTTTTTGAGATGTGTGATATGAGTCTGGGTCATAGAGGTGACCAACTCAGACCACCAAGGATAACCATGTCTTCATAAAACTTCACCTGAAAAGCAAAATAATGACAAGTCTGCTGCTTATAAACAGAGCATGTAATATATGCTCCTCCCTTTTGTAAGAAGCAATGAGAACTTGAAGAGCTAAAGAGGATTTTTATGCCTCATGGGTTGCTCGGATCTCTTGGAACAGTGATAATCACCAGACTGAGTGTTTTCCCCCCTTGACATTTATCACTCGAACGAAGAGCGTGTTGCCATCCTGAGGGTCTGTGGTTCCACCAGCATATCCAAAAAAACTCTGTGGTCAACATGTTGAATCTAATCACATTCACTGTTTCTGGGACATACTTTATTAAACATTTTAATCACTTTCAACCTTGCATTCATACTGCAACAAGTTTCTGTCTGTAATGAGGGGAACTGTTATTTACCTGCAGATACAAAGCTGGTTGAAAGACAGCTTTCAGCAACACCATTCAAATGTCAGGAGTTATTACCTGCTCCAGATGAACAGCACAGTTATTTCTTTTGCTACAGGTGAGGAACATGCCTCCTGTCAGAAATCTTTGGAAACTGCTCAGAAATACCAGGCAACAGCTATGTGTGGTGGTCCACCTCAGGAAAATGAGATGTATATGAAAGTAAGTGATCCCTCTCCAAGATCTGTGTTCAGTAATGAGATATTTTTATTTAACAAAGTCTCTAACAGATGGTGTTTCTAAATTTTGAATATTAGGGCTGTTTTTGAAAGAGGCCTCCACGCAGTCTGATATATTGCAGATGAGATTTTGCATTTGAGTTCTAGCTAAGAGCTAATTGTGCTCCTGCTCCTGATGGCAATAAGGTCCCAGCTCCTGGCGTTGAAGCCACAATGCCGGTGTCTGCACAGTGACTGCAGCCACTGCCACCAAAAGTACCACTCCCACGTGAGGGGTTCCTGTTAACGGCACCTGGAAGATGTAGGTGGTTTAAAAAAACCCCAAATCTGGTTATTTATTGTGTGTGCTCTGTAGAAGGTACCTTTATGTATCGCAGCAGTTTCTTAGTCATGGTCGTATGAGACTATTTTAGAGTTGGTCACTGGAAGGTCTGTGCTCAATGCCACCACCTTTATCAGCCAATTTTCTAATCTCACAAATAGCAACTCATTAATTTGAGAAGCTATGCTTGCCGTATAAATCCATGTTGTCCTGGCATTAAGAAGCAGGCAGTAGTGAGGCCAACCAAGTCTAATTAACAGCTGCCTTCTTCCCTGGGGCTGAACAATGGGAAAAGACCATGGCCAGTTCACCAGATGCCATCCCGTTGACTTGGCGCCTGTGCCTCCATTGCTCCAGCTGGAAGACTTGGTCGTCTGATGGCAAGAAACTTACCCTGCTCTCCCCTAAGCTTATTCAAACCCCATTTATACCCATTTGTTCAGTGGTAACAGTGGTTGGATTTGCTGTGCTGTTCAAACCCTTGGGTCTGCTTCTGTAAACACTCTCTTACCCGTTGAAAATAGCGGTAAGACATTCCCTTTGTTTCTTTCCTGCAGACCTTTTTCGGTATCAGAGATGTGTTCCTAGTTGTTCAGTCATTTCATGAATATGAAGCACATATGACCTGAATTTTCATAGTTTAATCTGTTTTCTCTGCAAGCAGTACAAGTTTGATTTATTTATTTATTTATTTATTTATTTATTTATTTATTTATTTATTTGACATGGAAATGCAAGCACTCTAGATTAAGGGTGACTATGTACATGTAATTCAAGAGAGTAGCTTTGAGGAAACATCAGCGAGGAGAAGTGAAAGAAGAGAAATATTTGAATTCAATTGGATTTTAGTAACTTCGTATTGGCTTTGAATCACATTTACATGTTTTTCTATTTCTCCTATGTTTGCAGGTTTTATTGCTGTAGTTCTAAGTGTCTTGCAGCTATGTGAATTAGTGGTTATGTTATTACTGAGCAGAAGATGAACTGCGTTAGCAAGAAATGAGATTGTCCCCCAGAGTCCTACACAGGAAAGCTGTGGAAAACCTGGAACTGAACCCAAGTCCCAGGAGATACAGAATGGCCCTGAAACATACGGCGTTATGGGCCAGGAACCGCCAACGGGAAGCTCAACTCAAGTTTTGAAACTCAATTAGCATGAAGTATGCTGATGGAAATAGGCACAGTTTAGGCAAAACACCCCCTGCCTCTCGCAGAGGCCCAGGAGCTTTGCTGCTTCCTCTCTGTTGCTTCCAGCGGTGGCTAAATGTGAGAATTTTGTGCAGTTTCAGATTGAGAAGGAAAGTGAGAAATCATTTAACACCCAGAGTTCCAACGGGAGCACCAGCAGGAGCAGGACTGATGGAAATGCCCAAAATTGCTGGTGATTTTAGGGTGGTTGTTTTCGTTGTTGGTTGTTACCTTTCTGTGAGTGCTTTTCTACGTATGTATTTCAGGAGAAGGCAAAGACTTCTTGCAGGGTGAACCAAATGATGAAATTATGGTTCTTGAATAGAGAACCGCACTCATAAAATGAAAAATATGATGTGGCACAGTAAAAATAGGACTGTTGTGCTAAAGTCTTTAGATCTGACATTAAAAGTATACTTTGGAGATTAATCATCCAATGATTTTGTCATAGCAATTTGATTCAAGTGTATTTTCGTTTATAGTGAAAACTTAAATTATACAGCCACTCATTGTCAATGAAATAATTTGAAATAATGCAGCTGCTAAACTCACCTGGTTTGGCTATTGGCTTTCCAGCACTTGGCCTTTTGCTGGATAATATCTACTTCTTCACAGTCCTGTTTCTCCACCACAGCCATGCTATCTGGAGACCTCTCCTCTACAAGCGTGAGAGGAGGGTGCAGATCCTTCCTCTGTTTGTAAATACACAGAATCTGGCCCATGGGGGAATTGAATCTTCTCCACACTCCAGCCCCCCACCTCCACATGTGTTGGAGGTCCAGAGTATTCCCAAGGCACCACAAGGTCAACTGTGCACAACAAAATGACCAACTAATGGCATTGACTAAAGACTTGAGATCCAACTGATAAACCCAACGTGGAGGACCTGGACACCAAAGGCAAAGACAGGGGTGGATCAGGTCTGTTTCCCACAAAGATTGCACTAATGGCCATTTTTTCCTTCTCCTGATTTTTAGACTGTGTTCCTTAGATGTGAAAAATACCATAATGCTATTGGAAAATGAACTCCAAAATATTTTGATCTAGAGAGTTTGAGCTTAGTTCTAGTGGGAATTAAACAGGAGAAGTTTCAAGTAATTTGTGTTTTAAATGCCTTCATAACTTTTGCTTCATAAAAACAGAGTGTGATAGAAAATGATAGTAAAAATTCATATTTTGGAAATGGCCATTCTCCTTTCTGGCAGTAAAAAGTAAAGGTAATCTGCTCTATTTCAAAAAAGCTTGTTGGTAGTTACTGTGATTTCAAACGATGTAGCTTTAATGCTCAGCACCTCTTAATCTTGCCTACTATAAAACATTCCTTTGATGGTAAGTTGATGATCTATGGGTTTGAATCAGAATTCATGTTTGGAATTAATGTCTTGGTTAAAAATTTAAAAAAACCCCAAAACCATGCAAACTCCCGTGGTTTCCTGTGTGCTAGAGGTGGGTCGGCAGCTTCTTCTGCCTTGTCACAGCCACGGTGAAAGCTTTGTCCTCGGGAAACCCAGGCAGCTGGGAGTTACTTCTGTTGACGTGGGACCTCCTAATGTGCTACACCGACTATCGACGTGCCCAAGTGTAAATGTACAAGTTAAGAAGAAACACAAGAGGGTTTTCTTTTTTTTCCTCCTTAAGTGCTTTCATGGTTTTCTCTGCCTTTTTACTTGTTTTTTTTTCCCCCCAAAATCCCATTTTTCCATTTTCTTTCTCAAAGAGCATGAAAAGAAAAGTTGCTAATGAATTAAACAACAAGAACACTTAATGGTTTTTTTGCTCAGGACACTGATTTTTCTTCAAATCTGTGGCAGAGCTAGAAACAGAACCCACACTGTGAGGCTCCAGCCAGGGCTGCTTCGTGCTCATCAGCTGCCCCTCCAATTCAATTAACCATCTGAAATTAACGGGCGTTCCACCATCGCTCTTTTAATTTCATTTTCTGTTTCTCCAAACTGAACTGCCTTTAATAAAAACCTTATAAAAAGAGAATTTATTCTTGTCTACTAATGCCAATCCTGAGCCACTGTTTATATGTTTTTCAATTTGATTTAGCCAGAGTTATACTCTTAAGTTAATGGAGAAAGCAAAGTAGGAATATGTAAAAACCTTCTAACTTACAGATAATGCAGAATGTTATCAAGGTGGGGAATGGGAGAGGAAGAAGAAAAACTCTCCTATTTTAATTCAAAAATAAATGACGAGGAAACTAGCACTGCTGCATGAACATTTCATTTCCCAGTAGTAAAAGCTTGTTTATGTCTGGGTCAGGAGAAGAAATAAGCTGCTAAAATTAAGCAACACTTCAAAGTTTGGATTTATTACATGTGAGTGAGCTTCGGTAAGAAATCCTGACTTGTCACATGGTGCACATGGTATTTTCTTCATGGGACGGAGAGTTTGTTTGATGTTTTTCTTAAATATTTACAAGAAAATTGATCCTGTAAATATCCACATCAGTTTTTCCACCTTTCATTAGAAGGATTAACGTGCATCAATATTTGCTGAATGTAGCCCATGACCCCCAGGTTAGAAGCACAGAGAGATCTGACAGGGAGCTGGTCACTGAGGGCTGCTCGTACGCACAGCACAGAGAGCAGAAGCTCTGCACTGTGTGTTTCTAACAGAACTGAATGGGGCAAAAATGGTCTCGTAACGGACCTGTTCTGCCAAAACCCATCACCTGTCTGAGTAAGAGATGTTCTTTTCAACTCAGGTGAATTGTCCCCAGGTATCTCCTGATGGTGCCTTTAGGGCTGACTCGGTCTCATTTCTCCTCCTGTCTGCCTTTGCTGCAGTGATAACCTGCTTGCAAGGGATCCTGTTATTTTGTAAATTTATATCCATAGAAATTTGTGAAAAATGTCTTAATTTTTGCAAGCCCCTTTTAAAATAATGGGTAATTAATTATACACTGCAGCAAAGCTCAGCATGCCTTCCTTAATTTGTTGCTTGTGCAGCTGATAAAAATGCCTTATGGAAAGAAGTCAAAATCCCAGAGTAAAATCTGCACCTAGATTTGGGGGTTGAATTTGGTTACTCAATGAGCTGTAGATTCCCAAGTGTCATTTGTCCATAGATGGCATGTGCCAAAGGCCCAGCTTTTCAAAGAAATTCAGCGGTTCCCACCTGATGGTAAGTGGTGAGGGCAATGTAGAGGGGTTTCCAGAAGCCCCACTGTGCCCCAATCCCCTTGTTTGGGAATTGCTCTCTCTGCTTTATTACTCAGAAATTCCATCATATTTTGTACCATCCATGTTTGTGTGGAAGCCCTCAAAAATCTCAGCTCCATTTTCTTTTTTTTTTCCCCTTCTCAAAGCTGCCTTGTGAATAACAAAACCCACATTGTTCTTGTGTGTTCTTCTGAATTTATTTCATGTCATCTTATAGGGAAAAAAAAAATCCAGTTTCTCTCCCTTAACACCCTTTGGGACAGCAACTGCCGATGAAGAGCAAGCAATCAACGTGTCAGGATAAAATTAGGCTGCCACAGAGTACGAGGTTTGATCCAATATCTGTATCAGATTTGGTTTTCAGCTGTGCACATCACAGTAAGGTAATACTTGCTGAAGTTGTTGGGCACGGAGCAATGCTGTTCATCTGTGTGTATGTTGGGAAAGGGGCGGGGGTATGAAATTTGGTGGTTTATATTATTACCTCAATATTTAATTATAGTTACAAATAAGAAATTGATATGAGAGTTGGCACTTGGGCTGTGTTTCCATGCCTTGGAGGGAGATCGTGTATGGATTTAGGAGAGGACAGAGATGGAGGTAGGAATATCAATATTATTTTAAGTTTTATTTTGTTTCAGTGATGAAATTGTTCTTCTCTCACCCTACAAGTCTCCTTACCCTTGTCCCCCAATTCTCTCCCCTGTCACCTGGAGGGGGGTGAGCGAGTGGCTGGGTTTGGCTGCAGCCCAGTGCAACCACCACAATTAACAATAATAATCTATCAAGATGACTCATCAGGACACCCAAAGTTTGCCTGGGACTTCTGTGACAGTATTAAACCAGTGCCCATGTTTAACCCTGGGACACTGTGATTTGTACCAAGTCAAATCTTCATCCATCGTAACGCCGTTCAGCTGCACCGATACCGGTAAAGTCATTGATTTGAACTAACTGAGGATAAAATCCATTTTCTTTTAGGTGTAGAATATCCGTACCCACACACAGCCCTTTTGTGTTGCTCGCAGCCCAGTTAATCTCCCATTTAAGGGATTTAACCTGGTTCTGCTTGTACCCAGCTCTAGGATCCATATGATGAGACTGCAAGGATGTCCTCTGTCCTCGCATTATTTAATTCTTCCGACTTGCTCCCACTGCTCTGTCAATAGCTTTCAAATTAATGGTCCAATCTTTTAAATTAATGAGTTTTCATCAACCTCAGTGGAAGTGGATCAGCTCTGAGACTGTCAGCCCACCCTCCTGTCCTCATCAGTACTTCATCTAAAAGTAGTTCACCTACTTTCAACACAAGCCCGGCACCTTTGAGCGCGCTGTCTGAAGCCGTGTCATGCGGATCTCATTAAAGCAGCCACACGTGTCCTGCTGCCCTGGATGGAGAGGGTTTTGATAAAGAAGTTTTTTGGTTTTGTTCTGCAGTAACACCAAGTTATTTTCAGTTCCTTTCTATATTCATTTAGCTCAAGCAATCGGTCTTATTCGCCCAGGATTTCCTGAGAGAGGAAATTCAGCACCTGCATTTTCCAGATCCCTAAATGAGGTTTAAAAAAAATCTTATTTCAGTAATTACAATAACAAAGCATCCCAAACAAAAATGTATTATTGGAGCAGCTCATAGGTGATGGAGACATTTCCAGTCTGATATCATTATCTGGGGAGACTGTATCTTCAGTGTTTTTTTTGCTGGAGTTTGCTTGTTGTTGTAGATGGGAATAAAAGCTTGCATAGATCTGACTTTCTACAAAATGAATGGGGAGAAACATCAAGGGAATACATAAAATATATGAAGAAAAGACCTGCACTCCTACAAAAAAAAAATGCACAGCCATGAAGAGACCTTAAAGAAAATTTAAAGCTTAATTTACAAAGAGTACTCCTGATTTGTGTCACAAAAATTCCAAAACAATCTCATGACTCAACTTCTGCAGCCATTGAAGTAGGAAGAATTACATAAGATTCTTGCTGTTTGCTTTATTTTACGCTTAACTCATGTTCTCAATGATTCATTATCAAGATTTGTCAGGACTAATTAAGAAGAGTGCCAGCTGTGATAGCGTTTGATATCATAGCACCTTGCTCAGTGGGGACTCAACCGAGATAGCTCGTTGGGTAGAATTAGCTAATAGCAGCCAGGGAGGTGGCTCGCTGCTGACTCTGGTCTGAGCTGTTGCAAAGGTGAAGGTGTTTAGCAGCCCCTGTGGATATTTGCTTCTATACATGAAATTGAGTTTTCAACAATCTCTATTCAAACAAACAAAATTTATTAAAGTATATGTATGGTTTTCCTTTTTTGTAGTAAGACCTCTCTTCATTTAAATAAAAATAATTAAATTTTTAAAAGGGCACAGTTTTAAGTTCAGGAAGGTATAAGAGTGGAAACGTTGCATGTGGTCATGACTTTGTGCCCAAGTTTTTAATTCTGATGTGAACCAGCCAGTGGGCTCGTAAACCTCTGGAAGTCATTTACAGACAAAACCTTTCTGACCCGTATTTTACCCAGGCAAACTCATCCATCGTAGGATCTACGCACAGTTCTGTGCATCCTGCTACCAAAACAAGTAATTGATTTCTGGACAGCAATGGCAAAATACAGGAGACTCATTTCCAGGGAGGTGTGTGGGATGGGTTCCAGCTCTGCCCATCCCAAGGCATTTGGCTTTGTCCTGGCAGCGCCTGGGCTGTGGCGTGGAACACGTGGGAGCATCGCTTGGTGCAGGTGGGGAGCCTCGTGCTCTAAAAAATGAGCTTATAGAAAGCAAGTCTTTAAAAAAAAAAACCCAAACCCAACTCAAGCTCAGCACCTAAAATCAATGGTGTTTTTATCTGAATCGCTCTGAGCCTGTTGACCAGTAGCCTTTGTGTAAACAGGGATAATAATACCACTTATCTCGTGAAAATAAATTACTGTTTTTGAAACACTCAAGACACTGTAGTGATGATCAAGATAGAAAAGCCCAGAAAAAGTTATTAATTCTGCCTCAGTCTGTGGCAAGTGCTCTGCAGGAGGAGTCTTGGGGACACACGCAGAAGGCTGAGGATAAAGCCACATATTGAATAACTGTTGATTAAGTGAGTGCTGCCTATTCTGTGAGCTGAATGAGGGGGGGGGCTGGCAGAAAATAAACTACTGTTTGGTCGTTTAATTAAAGGCAACATCTTAACACGTGCAGAACGGGCTGAGGAAGCAATCACGGTGCTGGCATTTTCCATGGTGGGTTCTGCACACTCGGTGTTGCTCTTTCCGTAGGCGTTGTGGCTTTTTCAGGGAAATACTCAAACAGAAGGCTGAGAGGAGGAGGAGGAGGAGGAGGAGGAGGCCTGCGACTTCAGAGCAAGGAAGATTTCCTCTCCTCTCGGTCTGTATCGGCTGCCTGGAGCATCTCAGCTGCCTGTTCTGGGGCTGTAGTGGCCCCGAGGGCAGAGTCCCAACCACAGCGGGGTCACAGAGCCTTTCCAGCTCTGTGGGGTGTCCAGGTGTGGTGGTGGCACTGGGAGCACTGGGCTGCAGCCAAACCCAACGACTCGCTCACTCCCCCCCAGGGGACAGGGGAGAGAACTGAGGGGGCAAGGAGACTCATAGGGTGAGAGAAGAACAATTTAATCATTTAAATAACAGAAAAGTTAAAATAATAATGACATTAAGGTAATAATG
>NW_010303306.1:0-1166 GCF_000700745.2 Antrostomus carolinensis
GTTCCACCTCTCAAGCCTGTCCAGGTCCCTCCGGATGCCATCCTGTCCCTCCAGTGTGTTGACTGCACCACAGTCTGGTATCGTTGGCAAACTTGCTGAGGGTGCCCTTGATCCCACTGTCCGTGTCTCCAACAAAGATGTTGAACAGCACCAGCCCCAGTGCCTACCCTTGAGGGACACCACTCATCACCGGTTTCCACTCGGATATTAAGCTGTTGGTATATACACATACCACCTAATAAACAAGCTCATAGTACATTTGTTTTGGGTGTCCACAACAGCCCTTTGTGTCTTGAAGATAAAGCTTCTAATGAACCATAACAGTACCGAATCAGAAGTTTTCTGTGAGACAAAAAGAAACATAGGGACAGACAGCAACAATCCTAAATTAACCTATTTCAAGAAGCAATGGACACTGTGATGCGTGCTGAAGCATAATGCTGTTAGTTATCAAATTAAGACATAAAATACAGTATGAGACAGTACATACCCATAATGGTGGGGAAAAAAGGACTTGATACAAACTGTCATCTGTTCAGAGTCCTTGGTACCATCAAGGAAGAGAGAATAAAACATCTAGAAAAGCTACATAGTTCTTCTCCCACCCCAAACAGATCTGCCCCCCATGAACATGGCATATGACTCAACAAACCTTAAAATTTTTGCAGGGATCACTTTTACTGATGGGACTGCATTCTACCTGAGACATTCAGGTAAGTTTGCAGTCAGGTCGTTGTTTCCATTAAAAGGCATTTTCAGTTTGGTTTGTTCAGCTTTAGCGAGGTAGGTCTGGCTTCTTCCAAGGCAATTTTGAGCCTCGATTCATCTCCTTCAACTACTGTTCCCCAGAACAAAACTGACATGTCTTACTTTGTAGCCTGTAAAAATCAGGTAGTATTTTCCAGTGAAACAACTTCCCTAAGAAGCTAGAACATTATATAAAGACAGTCTGAGAAAACAGTCCTTCCTAAACAGAAACTGAATGCACATAACAGACATGCTCCAAAGTTTCAATGACACATTGAAAAATCAAGAGGAAAAGAGTTGGAGCAAATTGTCCTCCAGTATCTTCTTTCCTTGGGGGAAGTGGTTTGTGCTTCTTTTTCATATGTTTATTTCTTGTATACATGCATGTGGTGGTCAGACACTGGCCCAGGTTGGTCAGA
>NW_010303307.1:0-1980 GCF_000700745.2 Antrostomus carolinensis
GGCAGATGAACCTGTTCTCAGCCCGTACCCCACATCTGCCATGTTCTTGGGCTGTAAGTGGCCCAGCAGCCTGTCTCTGAGCTCACAGCAACATAAGGTGGAGGTTCCTGGGGTTTCTTGGTGGTGTGGACTACAACCCCCTCCCCTTACCCTGTCAACGGCAGCAACTTACCTTGATTTGCCTCTTTCTTCTCCAGATCAAGTTTGACTTCATCCCCCAGCACCTGGACTTCACAGAATCATCTTGGGCTTTTACAATCCCTGAGCAGAACATTTCGGTCCCGTTCCTGTTAGTGGGCAATGCCACTGAGCCACTAGTGACTCTGGACAGATCCCACCTGAACTTCCATTTGCTGTTAATTGGTGAGCACTGTGGTTCTACCTCACATGCTCAGATGTGGACCGCTCCAGGGGCCCAGCACTCCCGTTATTCCAGAGGCTCCAACAAGGAAGCTGGAAATGGAAATGGGCACTTGTGAGCAGATCAGCCAGCTCCTGGCACCCAAGTGTACGAGGGAGAGGAAGGGGAAGGCAAGAAGGCACATGTCAGGGACATGGCATGTGGTTGGGACTGTTTCCAAGAGGGGATTTGGGGGTGATGCAGGGGAGCCCAGGGAGGTCAGAAGTACGTTTCCATGTTGGCATCCTGATTGTGCCATGCTGCAGGCAGTGCTCCTCACTGCAAATTGCCTGCTGGGCTCAGTGGTGCCGTGGGCAGTGGTGGTCTGGTGGCCAGAGGAACAGAAGGTTTTCAGCGGCTGCTTTGTCCTCTCCCCAGGCCAAGCGACACACCAGACTATTTACATGATCAGCAGTGAGAAGAAGGAAGCCTTCAGCTTTGCTTTCGAAGAAAGTTCTCTCTTCTCAGAAGGAGGCAACGCGTCTGTGAAAGTCGAGCCCCTGGAAGGCTCTGTCGCTCCTCTTTCAAGGTACCAGAGCTCACAGGCCAGACTCCCTCTCCTGTGTGTCAAACCTTGCGCTGACGTTTTGCTTTTGAGGCTCTCACCTCTCTGCAGTCACCAGGTGACTCTCAGTGGTACCATCCATCTGCCTTGTTTTGTTCCTTCCTGATGGGGACATCATGAAACATCAAGTGGCTGGGCTGGGGGTCCTCTGGTCTTCTAGGCCCACTTCTTGGAGAAATCCAGGCTTTGGATCTTCTAGTTTTAATGAGAGAAGCCCATGACAGAGGGACAGCAACAGGTTTGCACAACGAGCTGGGTTTTGCAGGATCAGCTGTCAGAAATTGGACACTCTTTTCTTCTAAACTGCAGCCATGACTTGCGATCAGCCATGGTCCTGAGTTCAAACAGTGTAACAGGTCAGCAGCTCATCTGCTGATCCACCATGGATGTCCTTGTGCCCTCTCATAGCCTGCCTGGGTGTAAGGAGAACATCCTTGCTTCAGGCAGCTTTGCTGTGGCTTAAAAGTTGCTGAATGTTGGCTGGCCACAGGGTGCAAGATAAGAGGGCATCCCGTGTGGGTTCCTGTGGCTCACCTGAGAAGGTAACTCCTTAAATCTCAGTAGTTTGGTTCTGTTTGATCAGGTACCCAGAAATTACCCACCAAAATTACCAAGAGGCAGTTTGGTGGCACCCACGTTGTACTGCTGTCACGGGAGGTGGCCGATTCCTCTTTGCGAACAGGATGTTTCCCTTGTTGTGTTAATTGGAGAGATTGGGGGTCTCTAGGAGTGCCCTCCTCTGCGGTTGGGACAGAAGTGGGGTCTCAACCCAATGCTGCCCTGCAGTAAGGTCAGCGTTACCTCCTGGTTTGCTGCCTGGTTGCTGTATCCTCTGCCATTTCATTGTGTGGGATCATAAACAGTTCTCACCAGGGTTTACTCCATAGTGGAGGGCCCTGGAAGGGTACAGTCCTGCTCCTGGTTTCTCCCTGGCCTGGGCTCTCACCTGTAGAGCAGGTAACATGAGGCCAAGAAAGCTAAAAGACAGTGAATGGAGCAAAAAGGGTCTTCTCTC
>NW_010303308.1:0-1127 GCF_000700745.2 Antrostomus carolinensis
TAAATATTTTTCATCACTGGGGAATCACACCCACCCAGGGAGAGGGAGGCTGTGCTGAAGTGGGCAGGGATGTGACCAGGATGTGGGTGGGAAGTGGGATGTCCCGACCTGGGGAAAGGCAGAGAAATCATTTAAAATCCTGCACAGGAGAATCAAGTCTATTTTGGGATCTTATACAACAAATTAATTTCTAAGGGTTGGTTTTAAAAGGCTTCATGTTCCTTCCAGGTCCACTACCCGTGTCACTGTGTGTCGCCGTGGCCACCTCCCCAGTCAGTAGTGGAGTTCTCCTCGCTCCGCTTCGTGTTCCTTCCAGGTCCACTACCCATGTCACTGTGTGTCTCTGTGGCCACCTTCCAGTACCTCCCCAGTCAGTAGTGGTGTTCTCCTCGCTCCCTCCTCGGAAGCTGGGGGATAATCATTCCCCATTTAACGGATGGGAAACTTGGCACAGCACAGATTAAGTGATTTGCTGACAGGCACATAAGAAAATTGCACTAGTCAAGCATTCTCTCAATTATGCCATCCTTGGAACTGCATAATTTCCCTGTGTGATTCCAGACACAGCTCATACTCCCCATATAGGGCTTCATCTCGGTAAAGCGCGCGGCCGATGTCAACCAACACCCACATGCTCACGGCAGGAGGGGGCACACCCGTCTGTGTCCTCAGCGTGGGGGGGCCACAGCCGTCTGTGTCCTCAGCGTGGGGGGTCCACAGGGCACAGAACAACAGCCCTGGTCCCACAGACACCTACCCCCTGGGGTGGAAACGGCTGCTGGATCCAGGCAAACAGGAGCCCAGGATGTGCAGGTGTGAACTGGGGAGAGAGACACGAGTGGTCTCGGGAGCCTGAGGGATGCTCGGCTGCTTGGGGATGCTGCATAGACCACCCCCCAGCGCCAGCCCACCCTGCATGCATGTAGCCAAATGCTGCTTTGCCTTTGCCACCCGCACACAGGCCAGCAGCTCCTTCCACATCCCAGAGGAAATTCCCCAGTGTGGTGGTTTCACCCTTTTGGTTTGTAGCCAGACACAGCCTGTTCTCTCGCTCCCTCCAGGGAGCAGGGGAGAGAATTGGAAAGAAAAGGGCAAGGAGGCTCATGAGTTGAGATAAAAACTATTTA
>NW_010303308.1:1217-14618 GCF_000700745.2 Antrostomus carolinensis
TGGTCCCAGCCAGCAATCCCGGAGCCGAGACAGTCCTGAAAACAAAACCAGGAAGAGTAAGCCTGAGCGATCCCCGAGAGAAATACCCCCGTCTTCCAGACAACCCTGGTTAATACACTGACATGATGTGATATGATATGGAATATCTCATTGGCACAACCAGATGTCAGTTTTGGGTTTTGCTCCTCACTGCGCTTCCCCCTCCCAGTCCTTATGCAGCTGTGAAGCAGCCAAACATGATGACCTTGCTCCAGCACCAACTAATAATATCAGTACTTTATCAACATTCTTCTCATAACAAATCCTACACTGAAACCAAAACACAGCTATTCTAACTACTAAGAAGAATATTAACTCTAGCCTGGAGAAACCAGGACACCCAGCAACGCCAGCACTGCGGTCTCCAGAGACCAGTAAACCTCCCTGGAGCCAGCCAGGAGCTGGGGCTGTGGCACCTCGGAGCAGCGTTCCGGCAGTGAGGAGCCTCACCAGGCTCTGGAGAAGGATCATCGGGAGCAGAGAGGCCGGTGGGAGCTGAGCAGGAGCTGCACTGTCCCCCTCGCAGCTCCAGCCTCATCCCTCGCGTGGGTTTTTCTTTCCAGGCTCCCCTGCCCTGGTTTGAATGAGCTCTGCCTGCCCAACCTCCTCAGCTGCCACTAAGTGGGACTGCCGATGAACGCCGCGATAAATTTAGAAAGAAATCTTTGTGTGGGTCAGAGGAAAAACACGGCGGCCTGGGGAATCCGAGCTGCAGCGACGCGGCACAGCTCGCTTTGGTTTCCCTCTGCTCTCCACTTGCATGGCAGGATTTAACCTTCAATTTCTTACCGGGAAAAGCAAGAGGCATCCCAGAGGGATTTTAGGTGATCCTTACTCCGCTGGAGTTGATAAACCAAGGATGCTTTGATATAAAAATATAATCCGTTTTAATAAATACCAGTGAAAAAAAGGAGCGGAGAGGATCGAGGATCGCAGCCGGCGAGCGGCTGAGCTGCCCCAGCTCGGAGCATGACCCGGCATTTCAGCCAGAGCCTCTTAAAGAGCAAGTTTGCCTTCCCCCAGGATTTGTTTATATCCAAAAGCAGGGAAGGCAGTTTTCCTTAATTCCACTTCCAGGCTCCTCAGGCTCCTGCTCGCCACACCGCAGCGACATTGTTCCTCCTTTTCTTAATCTGTTAAATTGTTTTTAAACAACAACAACAAAATAATAGTATTAGTGGTGCCAAATCCCCCATGAAATCACGAATCCAGCACAAAAAAAACCTACTAAAAGTCTGAGCGTTGTTCAAAACTGGTTTATCATTTGCTGGTAAATTATATTGTACCAATGCAAGAAAAGGAAAAGAATTTTCTGAATGTATTTCCTTTAATAAGCTATTAAGACCTTGTACTGCTAATTAAACTATTAATTAGCCGTCTTATCGTTCCTAAACACGTTAGTGTGTTGCCAAAGCAGCAGTAAGCCTCTGGGGCAGGCAGAAGATAAGAAAAGAAGGAAGATGCAAACATGAAGATTAAAAAAAAATGAAGGAAAGAAATCACAAGGACCAGAAATAGCAAATAAATAGCCAAGGGTCGGTAGTGCATTGTTTATTTTGTAGGAATAAAAACATGTAACCTGAAAATATGTAACCTGAAAATAAATCTCCTAGGTAGAGGCCCTTGGGACATCTGTGTCTTACGCAAGACAAAAGAGACATAACTGTTTTCAGACCTTTTTTTTTTCATACAGTTAGAGTGGGTATTTATTTCTCCCAACAAAATAACTTTCCATTAGAAAACTAACAGAAAAACTCTTCAAAATTGTGGGTTTTTTTATCCAGAAGAAAAACATGAACCATTTTCAATAGGAAAATCACAACCCAATGCCATTCCCACATCCAACTCCACACCTGTCCCCTCCAAACCAACCCTCTTCCCCAGAAACAACATCCCAGGCCCAAGTGTTCTTGTCTCACCTGGTTTTTTAAGGTTAAAAAAGAAAAACTTGAAGCTTCAGAGCACTTGGCACACCGTTTCTCTGCACGCAGTGAAGGTGTTTCCTCCTGCCCTCGTGGGTCCTTAAGAAAAGACAAGAGGAGGTGAGCCCACCAAGGCAGGAACAGCTCTGAGCATCCACCCAAAGCTCCTTCTCACGTGGCTTCTTGTGTTTGAGACCTGGATCCTGGCTCATGCTAATCCACCTTCATCTATGGCTCCATCTCAGGGTTTGCAACACGAGCGTATTGAAATGTTTTTTCAGAGCCCAATTCTTCAGTGTTTGCCTTTGACAGTTTATCTCAGGGGACAGATAATCTCATTTACGTCTGTTACTACAAATCAAAACACCAGCAAATTAAATGGATCTGAAGGCTAAGATTAAAGACAGAGTGAAAGCACCTGGCAAGTGCCTGTAATGCAAATAGTTCTAAATATCTTTTTTTTTTTCTTTTTTCTTTTTTCTTTTTTTCCTGGGGGATGGAAAAGCCCCACACAGGCACTGTTCCTTTTACCTGGAAAATAAAGGTGGAAAAACCCCATCGCTGCGGACAGGTCGTCTACATGGGCATTACGTGATGCTGTTTGCTTTCCTGTGGTAAGAAAATGAGAGAAAAGGAAATGAGCTTGAAGATCACCCTTCACCAAGGCTGGGAGATACCTTTATGGCCATCTGATGGTGACTGAGCTCTTGGCTGACTCAAAACTGGTTCAACACAGGAATTCTGTAGGACTGGCTGACGGGAGCCGAGGGCACTGCTGGTTCCCAGGCTCTGCTCTCAGGGATGTGCCCCGGCTCCACCGATGCTGCTTCAACAACTCCTTCACCATCAGCTGCCTGAAGTGTTCTCAAAGCCTGTCTGTGCTTCTGCCTTGGATCGAAAGCTGGAGTGGTCTGGCAGCAGATGGTGCAGCAAATATTGTAGAACTCCCACACGAGTTTTGCAGGATCAGGCAGATGGGGAGTGGATTGATGGGAAATATTCATTTTAGAAATTTCGTTTTAGATGTTCCCAGTTCCTACAATATAAGCTTCAAAGCCCACTGTGAGCATTACTTCTCTCATAATTTGATAAAGTTAATATGTTGGCCTCTGGGCTGTATTGCCAGCACCCTGGGGTGCAGCAGGAGATGGTGGTGGAGCAGGACTCATCTTCCAACAGAGCTTCTTACTGGGCACCACAGAATCACAGAATAATTAAGGTTGGAAAAGACCTCTAAGATCATCCAGTCCAACTGTCAACTCATCACCACCATGCCCACTAAACCATAGTCCTACACATTGACCACCTCCATTGAGCTAAGCTCCATGACCCAACCAAGTACCAGCTTCCCTGTAGAGCAAAGAATTCAATGTTTTAGCGAAGCACAGCCAGCAGATAGCAGCATTGTTATATATAATATACCCCAGACTGTTTCTGCTGCCGCTTCAAAATCCTGCAGAAACCTGGGAATGTTTCAATCTGTGCAGTGGGGTGGTGGGTACATGGGGCATGGAGCTCCCTCTCGGCTGGGCTGCAGCCTGTGCTGCAGAGGTCAATACTCACCTGTTAGGATGAAAGAGAAGTCGTATTTCTGTATTTCTTGAAGCTCAACTGCATTGAACAGAATTTCACAAGGGGTGAAGGTTTCACAGTGTGACAAGGTGAGCGAAGCATCTACCCTTAAACTGGAATTTTAGCACAATGTTCAAGTAAATCTGTCCCGGCAGATCCGGAGTGTGGAGAGAACCAGGATCTTTTCCTGGCAGCCTCCAAGGCACAGCACAGGGCAATCACCTCTGTAAGAGTAGGAACCGGGTGTCTTGCTGCTTGTGCAAGACCGATCCTGCTGCTGAGGGATCTCAGGCATCGGGGCAGCTCTTTCCAGTGCTGAATTGATGAAAAAGAAATTAACAACCAGCAAACAGAGAAAGGAGCTTCTTTTCTCTGAGCTGGGACTTGCTGTTTTGCTGTGAAGGGCCTGTGAGATCACAGAGCAGGAGTTTTCTCACCTGGGAGGGTTGTGCTGTTTTTATTATGCAAGACATGAGAGATTCACTGAAGGACACAGTTTTAATAAGACTTAATTAAAACTCATTTGCTCTGATAAATTTGATTGGTTTCAGCAATGCACAGAGTGAGCCACCTTCATCTCACAGTAACATTTCATGGCAGTTCCGACAGGAAGGGTCCTTCATTTCGGAAAAAAGTCTTTGATTTCAACCTGCAGAAGGATTCAGGGCGACCTGGATGGGTGTCAGAGCTCCCGCTTCTGTTTCAGGCTGGGACATGGACATGCCATTTAACGACTGTGTCATATTTATATTTAACACCTTGTATTTATAATTGCCACCCTTCTTCCCCGGAGGATGCTTTCATGCCAATTATTTTCATCAGGACATTTCACATTGATATAAGTGTCCCCACCAACTAGGCAGACACTATGTGCACTGTATACGTGCAGGACAGCAGAGCATGAACCAGGCAAGAGCCCTTGCACCAACCTTGAACCATGTTTATGGAAAAGCAGGTCACTGGTGGGAGCTGAGATGGATTTAACCTCCCTAAAAGCCCCTAGAAGTGGCCCAAAAGCAGCTGAGAGCCCACAGGCAGCGTGGGATGGTGAGAGGAAGAGGCTGCCTGGCAGACGCTGGGACTGACAAGGAAGGAATGCGAGGGGTTTGATAAGGAAAGAATAATAATAATAACCTTTTCGTCAGGGCCAGAGCTGAGCTGCCTGTATTTACAGACAGGCAAAAAACTTCCTGAGCTGGAAGCGCAGCCTTTTCCGCTGGCTCGACATCATCCCTGCTCAGCCACTGCCGCTCTCGGCATTTCCCTCAATCTGGATGTCTTAAAGAAAGCTTTTGTTTTTGCCAAAGCAATTGACTGTAATTTTATTGTCTCTGCTTGGCTGTAGGACATACCCTGAGCTGTGAAAAATGCACCTGATGTTTGATTAGATCTCTGACTTTTGATAGAGCGAGTTGTGCTGATTAGAAAAACAATTGCCATTAAAAAAAAAGCCAACCCCAGCTGCCTGTCCTACAGCACAGCACACATCAACCCCCCAGGAGAGCTTCACCTTCATCTTCATCATCTTCATCTTCATCTTCATCTTCATCATGTTCATCTTCATCAACATCTTCATATTCATCAACTTGATCTTCATCTGCATCTGCATCTTCACCTATCTTCACCTTCACCTTCATCTTCATCTTCATTTTTGTCTTCATCTTCATCTTCATTTTTGTCTTCATCTTCTTCAGCTTCATACACATGTGCATGCACACACATGTATACAAACACATGCACACACACGTGTACACACACACACGTGTACACACACAGACACACACACACACCCCTCCTGGTGTCAGGTCAGACTCCACAAGACTCGAGTCTCATTTATTTATCCAGGAATTAACTGAGCATCTTCCACAACAGAAAACCAAACAAATGAGGTTTACTCAAGTGATGTACGTCACTTGACGTGCAAATGTGTTTGTTGAAAAACGAGGAAAATGTGCAGAGAACAAGCCCCAGCCTTTAGTCATCGTATATCTGCTGGGAAACAACCTCTCTGCGAGGCGTTGTCCTCTCATCGTGCTGGCACACGGCGCAGCCAGAGCCACGCGTCCCGGTGGGATAAACACGCTGTTGTTCCAAGGACACAAAGGAGAAGTTGATTTTTAATACTCAAATTTTTTTAATTTTTTTTATTTTATTTTTTTTTCCTCAACTGGGATTATTTACACTGAGATTTGGGAGAAGCAATTCACACTAAAACAAATAAAACCTGCAACATTTTCAACCGTGTTTGAATGACTCTTACAGTCACGCAAACAGCCCCAGATGATGACAGACGTTGCTGTAATTTATTTAAGCACTGTACCAAAAAAAAAAACCCAAAACAAAACAAACCTTCCCTTCAGGTGTTCAGCACTGAGAAAAGGTTGCAATAAATTCACTATTGAGAGGGTAGATCAGCTTCAAGGGCTGTTTTTGTTCTTTATTTAGGATTGCTGCTGGTGCCAGCAGAGATTTTGGGTTGAACTGCAGCATCTCGTGGTCTTGCACCATCAACACCAGGCTGGCATGGCAACACCTTTGGCTCCTGACAAGCAGGGAGCAGGATCAATGCTGAGCTGGGCTTTTGGTTTTGACCTTTACTTACCAAAGCAAAAATACTTCTTTTTGTTCATGTACCCACTGCTGATGCAGAGACACCACGTGTGAAGGAGCTTTATTCCCAATTTTGGTGACAGAGGAAGAAATACCCATCCTGGAGCCCGGTTTCTGTCCAGAACTCCCACTGGGAGCCCTTGGGTGACTTTTATTCCTAAAGCCCTCCCCTCAGCATGACCCTTGCATGTCAGGAGGGAGGGTGATGGCCCTGCCAGCCCCCGGCGTGCGCAGAGCCATCCACGGCCGTATCAAATGTTCTCACTTCAATGATTAATTGTTGGTTCTGCCTCATCAAATGCCAACTCCAGCCCCTGACATGAAGAGACTGGGGGAAGATTTTTACTCTAAAACAACTACCTGTGTACTGGTAGGATTGATAAAAAGAAACAAGTTTGAGGTCTGTTCACATTTCAGCCTTCAATTCCACGTGGAAAGTTTTACACAGAGCTTCAGCAAATTCTGCTGGAGTGGGAAATACCAAAGAAGACATAAAGCACAAGAAGGGGGATTAAATGCCTGATGTTCTTAAAAGAGGAAGAAATCCTGCGCTTAAACATAAAGATGAGATAAAAAACAACTCTGTTAAGCAAAATTATTTGAAACCTGAGAGGTTTTTGTCATTGAAATCCCAATTTGAATCAGCCAAACACACTGCTACCAAAAATTTTGCCTGTTTGTATTCTGGCTCAAGGCTCCTGTAGCTTCAGTCTGCCTCTGCTGAAAAGCTGTTCAGGTCTAAGGGCACTTGCATTTCTCGTTACGTTCTTCTAACAACCAAAGCAGAGAACAGCTGCGAAAAAGTGTCTTGTGTGGTCAACGGGAGAAGCAGGAGGAGGCAGCGAAGCAGGTCTGTGGCAGCTCTGGAGCTCAGTGTGCTTTAGGCTGATCTTGAAGTTCTTCACAGAAATAACAATAATTAAAAAAAAAAATATGGTCTGCAATTCCCTAACTGTCCGTAGAAAACTCTTGCCCTCCCTTGTCTCTCCGCTCCCCTCCTAGATCGCGGTAAGGACACTCTTCCATGGGTTCACATCTCGGTGTCGGCGGGGCCGTGCTGCCTGGCTGAGTGCCCGTTTTTGGAGGACGCTTGGCCAGTCCCATTCTCCTGAGTCCCACCGTTGAGATTTGGCTTCTCCTGCAGCTCAGGTTGCTCTTGAGGGGACATCATCAACATGGTGTTTCTTTGGCTACCGTTTTCTGTGTAATATGGGTCTTCAGCCTAAACAGGTACATAAATAACAAAGGCAGCGTTAGGGAAGGGAAAAGGCTGACAGCAACCGGCTTGGATTGCAGGCAGCAGCTTGGCTGGTTGCCTGTGCTTCCTGGCCAGGAGGGACAAACAACTGCAGGCATGGGAACCTGTTCCTGCTGCCGAGGAGGGGAACAGAGGGCTTGAACCATGCCACGGCAGGACAAAGAAGAAAATCAGCCAGGAATTGCATTTTTTTCTTCTCCTGGACCTGAAAAGAGAAGCCATCAGTTCTGTTGGGTTTACATAACTAGGTTTTGGAGCTGCCCCTGCCCTGGGTTTGCAAAGCTACACCATGACAGATCACCTCTGCTTTCTACTTTGGCCAAGTAAGAATCACCATTGAATGAAAGCCATGGAAATTGCCTCTTTTTCTTTCCATGGAAATTGCCTTTTTTTTTTTTTCTTTCCCCATCCTCCTTTCTTTCAGCTTCTAGATCGATGCAAAGCTGGCAGCAAGGTGCCACCAGAAGTGCAGGACTGTGCTCCAGCAACACCAGCCTGGAGAGCTGTGTGGGGCCATAAAAGCAAAGACGTGTTGTGGGGCTGTTGCTCTGAGGAGCAGATACCTCTGGAGTACACACAGCAGTGGCAGAGCTGCCTCTGTCCCCCACCACGATAACTCCCCACGTGCCGGACCGTGGCAGGTCTGATGGCAATGCAATGAGTGCTGGTGGTCCTGGGCTGTGGGTGGTGATTGTCAGCTGGTCACCAGTTTGCCCAGTGGCATCCAGCACCCACAACAAGCTGCTGAGCATCCCTCCTGCCCCATTGTTTCACTCAATCCCTCTGCTGACACCCTTGTCCATGGCAGTGAGATGGGTGTGCTGGACACGTCCAGCCTAGAAACTGGATTGACACTGCCACGTGTTTACATGGGCAGCTCCCAGCTACACATTGGCTTTCACTTGGTGCCATCATCCAGGGGATGGTGCCCAGAGGCAGCAGGCTCAACAGCCCAAGCTGTCATGTCCCTGCCTCTGACACATGCACTTGACTTCCCACCTGCATGTTTTGAGAACATCCTTCCTGGCCATGAAATAACCTAACAGCTTCCCAGGACACAACTGTTCACCTGCCCACGAGCAGCGACGGGGGGAAAGCGTGGCCTGTCCTTACTTTACAGAGGGCTCACGTCCCCGAAAGTCCTTGGTAGGGAAGAGTCCTCAGAGGTCAGCCTGCCTGGAAAGGGGAAAATGGACATAGGAAATTTCTTTCTTTTTCTTTCTTGATATATTTTATTACCATCACTTGTTAAGTGAGGGGAGAAGGAGCCTTTATTACAGCATCGGTACAAGACAATCACAGAACTCAACTGCAGCGAGTGGGAAGTTAAAGTGTGTCACTTTTAATGACAAATTCATAAGGTTTCAGTGTCTCTGGAAGGGTCTTGCTGGATGAGTTCTTGCTGCTGAGCAAAAATAAGTGTTAGACCTAGAAGTACAAGTGAGAAAGGGGTGGTTTTCCCACAGGAGCAACAGCTAAGAGTTAATTTTAGAAGGTGAGAGAGTTTTCCCTTCACCCCACACAGTCTGGATCCCTGCTCCAGCCCTTCGCCTTGCCCAGGGTCACAACACCCCATGGGCTGGCCGAGTGTCCTGGGGACACACAGACAGGCTGAGGAGCAGCCCCCTCCTCTCCCACCCCTCTCTCTACCTGCTCCTCTGCCATCGATAAGCACTAACCAGCCTCTCCCCCGCGGGGCTCCAGCTCCTCCGCTTCATCAGGAAATATCCAGCCAAGCCCAGGAACGCCAGCATGAGGCCAGATGTGACCAAGGCAATCAGGGTCTTCTGAGAAAAGTCCTGGTGGTTCCTCACACTCCCCCGTTTAAGGGATTTTATTCCAAACTGAAGAGAAAAAAAACAAAACACAAAACAACAACAAAAAAAAAAAACCAACAAAAGAAAGCACACCAAAGAGAGCTGGGAGTCTGAAAACAGGAAACATGTGCATCTGCTGAACAGGCTTAAACAATGCTGCTCTTCACCTCCTGCGTGTCAACAAAGCTGGGCTTTGCTACCCAAGCTCCTGAGCTCTGCACTGGCCCTGTGAGCTCTCACATCCCCATGGTCTCATTTCCATCCTCCTGTGGCACAGGGAGATTTTCTCCCTTGGACAGGAGCACTCAAGCCCTGAGGTTTGGAGTGTGCATCTGCACGGCTGAAACCTCTCTGCTGGCTGCCGTGGACACAGGCACCTGGAACTCAGCTTTACAAGCCCATGGCAGCCTCACTGGTGTGTTGAGAGGAGGAATTAATTACTGTCAGCGTGGTACTTTGAAGAAGCAGAGTGCCAGTTACATCCTAAGAGTTATTGTTGGGATCTAGTCCTTTTTAAAGGCTATCAAATTAAAATCCTAACAAATTTTACAGGAGCTATTTCAAGCATTTCTGCCTGCAGTGGCTGTTTTAGTGCTCTTGGGGTGCACGCTGCCTCGCTGCACATCTGCTGGTTGGCTCCAACCATCTCACGTGCCAATGCTCAACAAACGCCTGTGAGACAGAGGCAGGTTCAGGTCTCATCCTCAACTGACCATTTAAAAATGTCCTTTCTCCAGGTCACTTTTTTTTTTCCTGGACTCAGGTCACTCATTTTTTCCAACTGAATTTGCTCAAGGAATTTACCTTTTCCCAGTGAGGCTCCGGGAGCACATCTGTCACAGGATCTGCAAGGTTCAGAACAGGACAGGCACATTACATAGCGGATCATGCTGCAGCTAATGCCAGCACTGAAGATCCTGGCCACTGCTGAGCACAGAGGAGCCATCAGCCCCTTCACTGCGCTGGAGGCAACACCATGGCTCCATGGATCTAAGACCCCAGAAGGACGAGCAGTAGTTGCAGAGAGGTCTCATCCCAGGCTATAACCGAGGCTTTGTGTCCCACAGGGACCTCCAGCCTCTCCCCACAGATGTTCCCCTCTCCCATCGCCCACCTCGAGGTCATTAACCAGCGATACCAACAACAGGCAAAGGAATTATCTCAACTGACCTCTCTCACCAACGAGGATGAGGAGCAGACAGTCACGGTCCACCTCGGATTTAGCCAGTTTGATCTGGCAGGGGGAGGGAACGCGGTGGGCGCTTTCTTCACATATTGCACTCCACAACTCCG
The DNA here is from genome assembly GCF_000700745.2 of Antrostomus carolinensis. Classification (NCBI taxonomy): domain Eukaryota; kingdom Metazoa; phylum Chordata; class Aves; order Caprimulgiformes; family Caprimulgidae; genus Antrostomus; species Antrostomus carolinensis. The sequence continues at coordinate 11,729 of NW_010303308.1, forward strand.
ATCCCTTCAGCTCTAAAAAATGCTTCTGCAAAATTTCCAAACAAACAGCCATTGAACCAAACAAACCGACTAATTCTCCATCTCAGCTGTGCTGATGATGTACCTTCTACTGGTAAGGTTATGTGTTCACCCTTTGTGTTTTGATGGTTTATCTGTGCTGTGCAAAGCTCAGCAGAAGCAACAAGTGACCACCAGCACCAGCCCTTCACCCTCCACTTCACCACTGCTTGGGGCCCCAGTACCAACACCTAGAAAAAGGGGATGCTAATTTCTTGTTTCTTAACTTAATGAGATTAAATTAAATGAAGATATTTTTAGTAACTCTTGCAAATGGCATTTAAACAAAGCTAAATTTAGGATCTTAGTTGCATGGCAAGTCCCTCCAATTTTAAGACTGAAACAGCTGCCTGAAGAGCCCTATTGTCTCAGAGTCCCAGGCAGGGGCTGGGAAAGGAGGGAAATAACAAAGAAGCATTGAGCCTTCCTGTTTAGGAAATGTCTTCAATGTTTTTGCTAGGTTGCTGATCAAAGGCTAGGCAAAAAAGTACAAATTTCTCACATTTTAGAGCCGAATTGACTCTGGGGTGGAAGAGGAAGAGGAGTGAGGAGCAGCAGCCTTTCCCTTCTGCGGGCCAATTCCTGTATCAGACAGGACAGGCTTTCTCCTCGGGTCTATTTTCAGCCACAGCCAGGCTTGGAGACAGAGCCCACAGTTGCTAAAAGACATTATCAGCTTCCCTAACATCCTCCCAGCTGGGGACATCATCTGAGCTGGGTTGTGCCCACCTCCTCAAGACAGAGACCAGCTCCGCCTGAACCCCCTGTCCTGCCCCTACCCTCTATTTGTTCCCTGGGATGTACCCACTGACGTGGGGCTGTGGAAGAGGAGAAAACCCTCTTGTCTCACAGCTCAATGCCTTCCTCTCTTTGCCTTAGAATTGCCTCAGTATTGTGCTCAGATTGCCACATCCTCTGAGCGTACAAAAACGCAGAAACTTATCCACGGGAGAATAACAAACAAATCGTTTTCAGCTGTTTCTATAGAGCTTGGCTTGGGGTGAGAAAGGCCAAGATGGAACAAGAGACCCAAGTGTGTATTTTCCTTTCTCTGCTGTGGAAAGAACTCATCGGAGTGTCAGAATTTCCCTTTGCAATTAGCAGCGCTGGGTGCCAGTTTATTGCTCATTTGCTTTGGGAAAGGCCAGCAGGAAAGTGAGACACGGCTCGGTCCCTCCTATCTGCTCTCCTCGCAGACGCTCTTATCTGCTTCCCAGGTTCCGCAGCTGCTGAGCCTCAGCTGGTTTTTCCCACTCCAGGATTGTTGAGGTGGAAGCATGGGAGGAGGTCTGCTGTGGGCTGAGAGCTCCCAGAAAAACACAGTTGGAAAGGGAGCAGTTTGACTGGTTTCCACAGAGAGGGAGGGTTAAGAGTACCTGCAATTAGACACGACTCTATAGGATATTCTCTATGTGATATATGTATTTATATAAGTAATGCAGGCACAGTTATCTGAGCCCTGTGCCCAGAGGTGCCGTTGCCCAGCAGATGGCATCTGGGATCAGAATCACTCCATCCCGGAGGTGTTTTCCATGTAAATTCCTGCTAAAGCACAATCCCAATAAACAGGAGCAAGTCTAAATGCCATTTAATCACCAATTTGCAGAGAAAAGCCAAGGAAGAACTCACTCATCCTCAGTGTTGGCAGTACGGCTGAGCAGCAGAAGTAAAAATCATCATTATCATTTTATACCCAGGGTATCACCGAGTCTGCTGTCCCACAACATCCAGCACTGACTGTCTCTGGTGCGGGTTGTACCTCCAGGGTGAAAGGTTTCTCACCTCCCACCCACAACTGTGCCTCAGACAGACCCTCTTCTGCTTTTAGCAGTTCTTCATTTTTGGTGCACAAGGCCACGGGCAGTTACAGAGCCCTCAGGAGCTGGTGCAGATGGACACTGCTCAGCCACTCCTGCTCCTTCAGAAGCCCTGATTTCTTTCCTAGGGCAGTTGGCAAGACAAAAAAAAAAGCCACTCGCATTCCCAACAGGGAAGAGGAAGAAGAAGAACAAAGGCAATTTCCTGTTAACTGTGGTGGGAGATATTTTAGAAGCTAAACTGACCCCAGAGCTTAATCATGAAAAAAGAGGCTTTGTGCAACCAGGAGGTTGCATTTCCCCTGGGACTGCTGTGATCATCCCTTTGGGATCCACCTGGGACTGCTGTGATCATCCCTTTGAGATCCACCTGGGACTGCTGTGATCATCCCTTTGGGATCCACCTGGGACTGCTGTGATCATCCCTTTGAGATCCACCTGGGACTGCTGTGATCATCCCTTTGGGATCCACCTGGGACTGCTGTGATCATCCCTTTGAGATCCACCTGGGACTGCTGTGATCATCCCTTTGGGATCCACCTGGGACTGCTGTGATCATCCCTTTGAGATCCACCTGGGACTGCTGTGATCATCCCTTGGTGGCTTGCATCCCCCTCCTCCTGCAGGTCCCTCCCCTCAGAGATGAGTGGCCACCCTGGGACTGCAACTCACACAAGTGTTGGACTCGTTGAGCTGCAAGCAGATGGCCCCAGTGTCGCTCACTTCTTTGACATTGTGGCACGTGATGGGCTGGAAGGGAAAAAAACACAATGGTGGCATGAGTGAAGAGATCCAGCCTCCTCACGCTCCCACCACCCACGGTGCACAGCTGCACCCTCACCTTCGGGCTGTCCCTGTCTGTGTGCAGTGGGGTGGTGGCAGCTGAGATGGGAAGATGCCCCGAGGTGGCAGGAGAGCTGGTCAGAGCTGCCGTGGCCCCTGGGGTTTCTGCCGTTGTGCTGGGTCGCGTCGCTGGGCTCTCGGTTGTGAGGACCCCCTGGCTCGTGTGGTCTGGC
>NW_010303308.1:14984-21779 GCF_000700745.2 Antrostomus carolinensis
GGGCCTCGTCCGCTCACGGCGGAGCCCGAGGGAGGTGGGGCTGGTTTCCAGGGACCCCACCTCAGCTTTGGTTTTGAAGAAATGCAATGAAAAGGAGACATGAAAAAAACCCTTCAGTCCTCTCAAGTGAACGCGTGGCATTGGGCTGACTGAAGTACAATATTGATTTGTCATAGCCAGCGGCACCAGAACGTGTCACTGGCTGGGGAGGAAAAGCCCGGAAACGCCCATTAGACTTGCTTCAGCTGCCTAATTGTTACATGTGCTTCATCAGCTGTTTACAAGGGGCTAATTTCCTGGGCACACGCTGCACCACAGCGAGGATGCCATTGCCCGACCCCTGCACTGCTCTCATCTCCCTCTTGACCTCGAGTTTTCACAAAGCTCTACTGATTTCAAACAGCATCAGAGACAGACACCACACATCCATGCAAGGCTCCCTGCTTCATAGAATTATATCATAGAATCATAGAATGGTTTGGATTGGAAGGGACCTTAAAGCTCATCCAGTCCCAACCCCCCTCCCATCAGCAGGGACACCTTCCACTAGACCAGGTTGCTCAAAGCCTCATCCAACCTGGCCTTCAACACTTCCAGGGATCTGCCCAACCTGTTCCAGTGTCTGACCACCCTCACAGTGAAAAACTTCTTCTTAATATCTCATCTAAACCTCCCCTCTTTCAGTTTAAAAACCTCCCCTCTTTCAGAGCTCTCCAGAGCCTGGGGCTCTGACTGGAAAGCCTGGCAGACCTCTTACTGGTGCCAGTTGCTGAGCAAGGAATAGGTATGTTGAGATAAAAGATTAATGAGCATTTTGTCCCATCATCTTTTGGCTGGTTTGAAAGGGATGGGTCTAAGTCACCTGTCCTGAAGACAGCAGTGTTCAGTTGCCCCAAGTGGGATTTTTTTTGGCCAGGATCAAAGCTTTTGACCAAACTACCCATCTCTTTTTTGAGAGCACAACCCACGCACTGACTGTGCAGTTTCTTTTAAGTTTTTATTAAGTTTATTATTTTTATTAGTTTTTATTAAGTGCGGGGCAAACCTGTGCGCAAACCTGTGCACTTAATAAACCCGATTATTAACACAAATGCTACCAGGTGTCACGAGGGGGGTGAGGGGAGCAGTTACCAGACGTTGGCTTGGCACTGCTGGGTGCTCCAGTTGCTCCAGTGGCTCCAGTGGCTGCTGTGCTGCTGGTGTCTTTCGATGCTGTGGCTGTGGCCGTGGGTGTGGGGGTGTCTGTGGGGCTCCCAGAAGTGTTGCCTGGGGACAGAGGAAGGTGTCAGGAGCTGCTGTCCCCCCACCCCAGCCTCTCCCTGGCCCCGTGGTCCCTGCAGGCAGGGCAAGGTGATGTTAGCCGCTTTCACACAATCATTTTCTTCTTGCCCCAAAATGAGGTTCATATGGGAGAAGCTCAGAGACTAAATAAACATTTCAGCTGGGTGAGGACCAAAGTTGGGTGCAGCCCTTGCAGAGGCTCTGGGGCTCCCAGGAGCTGCTGGGGGAGAACAGGCTGGGTTCTGCCCTCATCCTGCCCCATCCTCGGGCTCACCCAGGGATGCACAAAGCTCTGGACAAAGCTGGATTTCATCGTAGTTGGGGTTTATAATCCTTGGAGGAAAGACTCAGGCCTTGGAAGAGATCACTTGTGCGCCTCAGGAAAAATAAGTGGGATTTGCAGTTGCAGGCACAATCTCAAAGTAAATAGAAACATTCCCATTGGCTTGGGATCAGCTCTGACTCATGAGCGAAAACATCTTTGGAGGTAAAACAGAATGTTTGGAGAATGGTTTGCTGTTCTAACTTAAAGTTTATATATTGCTTCCTGGTATGTTACAAAGATGACACTTCTAGCTTTTCCTTCTGGAATGAGCTATATGAGTCAGTGCAAATGAATTTCTTCCCATTTCTTAACCTTTTCTATTCTTAAGATCTATTTCCACTTTTCACAAACAGCATCAGTCTGTACTCCAGGGCTGTTGCTGGTTAAGATTCTTATCTAGACACTAAAGAGAAAATCACACAAAATACATCGTTTCATTTGTATTTCTGCCCAGGGGTGCTTGAGCTCCAAGAAGTTACTCCATCCTTCCAAACAACCCTTTGCTGCTCCATCCTTTGGGATGGAGCAGCACTGATGGGTTCTGATCAGCTGCCCAGCACCGGTGACAGAGCATTGGCTGAGCTGAAGGTGTTTATTTCCAGTTAAACCCCCAGTTATGCTGTGTGCAGCATTGTGCACTGCAGTATAGAACCCAGATTGGTTTGGGTTGGAAGGGACCTTAAAGCTCATCTAGTTCCAACCCCCCTGCCAGCAGCAGGGACACCTTCCACTAGACCAGGTTGCTCAAAGCCTCATCCAACCTGACCTTAAACACTTCCAGGGAGGTGGCACTGCAATATCGGGCACTGCAGTATTGTCCTGGAAGGAATTTTTCTACATCAGGATTTTCAAACTTTGCTGGATCAGGTCCAGACAATCTGGACAGTTTATGAAAAGCAAAGACCAAGATCACCAACGTTCATTTGGGCATTGGGTGGCAGCAGGCAGAGCTGCTCAGCTGTTCCAGACTGTGCTGGTGCATCCTATCCCATCCCATTCTATCCCATCCCATCCCATTCCATCCCACTGTGTCCCATTCTGTCCTGTCCCGTCCTATCCCATCCCACCCCATCCCATTCTACCCCCTTCCATCCCACCGTATCCCATTCTGCCCTGTCCCGTCCCATCCTGTCCCATCCCATCTCATCCCATCCCACCATGTCCCATCCCGTCCCATCCCATCCCATCCCATCCCATCCCATCCCATCCCATCCCAGCTGCAGCTGCTCCGGGCAGCTGCTCCGGGCGCAGGAGCACCGGGGGAGGCGGGGGCCCTGCCGAGGGCTCAGCGCAGGTGTCTGGAGCTGGGATTTAGATTCTGGCACTGTTTTTATTTAAGGGAGGAGTTTCTCCTCTCCAAGACAATTCAGTTCCAACTGGTTAAATCACCAAGTTTTTCTGATGAATTTTAACAAATCAAAAGCAGAAGGCATGACTGCCTGCCCAGAATCATGAGTAGCACAAAGTTAAATCCCTGCTTTGCACACAGCGTTGCGTTTGCACGGACATTAGCAGGAAATTTTACATCATTCCAACAACACAGAGCCTGGACTTGACCTCCCCGAGTGCCACAGCCACCCAAGAACCTTTGAACTATTCCAGATGTTTGTCAAGCACCAGAGGTATTTCTAATCAAAGTCTTTTCACCACTGAATATCAGAAACTGCAGCCTGGATTATTGCTCAGTGTAATTTGTGACAAGACCTGTCACAGAGTATTTCTTTTTCTTCCCTTTCTTGTAGCATCTGCAGGCGCTTGTAGAGAAAACATGGGTAAGTTTTTTGAAACCTGAGGACTCATGAGATAGATAAAGAATGATCCAGATGTGGGCTGGACAAGCCACACAGTGCTCAGCTAAACTGGGTCATTCATTGCACAGTACATTTTTACCAGCTTTGCTAAACTTTGTCAATTTGTTAGTATTAAGGGTTTGAGAGTTCAAGCCAAGCCATTTATTCACCTCAGAGAAATCTTCACCTGGTAGTGCCAGCACATGCAGATCTGTGAGAGAAAACTCTACTTCACAGCGCCTATTGTATTTCAACATCTAGCTTTTAAAAAGTAAATGCCTCTGGTTTTTTAAGGTATTTTAATAATGGGGCTTAAAAAAATAGCTCAGCTCAAATCGAATTTTAAAAAAACCCAACAATATAGTTGACTTCATAAAAGCATAGAATGGTTTGGGTTTGAAGGGACCTTAAAAATCATCCAGTTCCAAAAACTTGAGCACTAAACCAGGACCATAGAAGGAAAAACTACAGTGGCAAACACTCATGAAACAGGAGAAAAGTTTCCACAATTCCTGCCCTTCTCTGCACCCACAGAAAATGAAACCAAATTCTCCCTGCACGTCTCCATCCCTGCACGGTGGAAGGAGATTCCCAGGCAGGAATTGCATCTCCCAAGCCAACACGGGCTGATACACAAATTTCTTGGTAAACTTTTTGCTAAAGCTTTTGCTCAGCAGATGCCTGCTGCAGTGCTCTGACACACTAACCCTGTGCTGGGATGGCTTCTCCACTTCTTCTGTGTGGCCAACAAAGTCTTTTTCCAAGCTCATCACCACTCTACAAGCTGCGAGGGTTGTGGCTGAGCTCCCCCGATCACGTCCTACAGCAAAGCACCACGGTACCATCGGTGCCAGTGGCTGCAGAAGATGAAGATGAGGAATGGAGGAAGCACAGAGAGAGCTCAGAAGCTGCAGCTGACCCAGGTTTCCCGCAGCAGCTCCTCCAAGGCTCCAGCCTGCATTACTCACGCCTTCCCACTTTGCCTGCTCTCAGCCATGTGGCAGGAATTCAAGCGGGTGGAGCCCTCTTCCCTCTGGAAATATCTGATAAAAAAAATCCCTTTTCCTTCTCCCAGACAGGATATGGGTGTGGGGCTGCAGTCACGCAGGGTGTGTGGGGCAGGGGCTGCGGGAGCCTCCCGAGTCCCCTCCCCAAACCCCAACTGCTGCACCAAGGGTCTTCTTGGGTTTGGGGTTCTGCTGGCAGCTGGGTGCTGCCTGCGGACCTGGTACCTTCCTGGGGACCAAGGATGCTCCTGGCTTGAGTAGTTATGGTGGGCAGTCCTCTAAAGAATGTTAAACACAAGTGTGTGTGAGTTTTAAAGCCCCTTTTGCTGATTTTTAAAGCTTTTCTAGATCTTGTAAAAGGAATGAAGGAAAGAAAGAAATCTTTTAAACGACAAGAAAATAGATTTTTTTTAAAAAAATCAAGTTTGGCAGTGATGAATAAAAAAAGATGTGAAGCAGAAAGGTAAAAATTAAAAAAAAGGAAAAAAAAATTAAAAAGTTAGTATTAGGTACAAATAGAATATATACTTTCTCTCCCATGTAAGTTTTGAGATGAGCATGTGGACAAGGACATGTGTCCTTTGAGACAAGGACAGCTCTGCACGTGGTTCATCAAGACCTAATTTTACTCCAAGAGCTGCTCACAGCATCGTGCTGCTGGCTGGGCAGAGGGTTCTCCAGTAACCCCAGCGCATCAGCCTGCCCTGCAGACCAGGGACATGTGAAACCTTCTCCCACACTCACTGCACCTCAGGGGTTCCCCAAAGCATCGGGTGAACCCCAGAACGGAGCATTTCATACATGATTCTCTCCCTGTGATGCCAGATGAGGCTGCTCCTTGCTCTGGAGTCAAACCACACTCAGCAGACACTTGGTGCCCACCTCCAGCCTCCCCACACCACATCCACACATGGCACATGTAGTGACCTGCACCCAGCCCAGCGTGGCATGTTGGGATTTTTTTTCCCTGTAAAATGTGTGTTTTTAGCTTGAAGCTGTCCTGGGGGGCAGGTGGAGGCTGGGCAAACCTGGGCAGAAAACCCCTAAAATTGGGATTTCCACAGGGAGCTGCACAACTGAAACCTTCACACAATGCACCCAAAGATCACGCAGAGCCCCAAGAGTGAGCTCCCTCCTTTTCCTCTGCTCTGCACAGCACCTGGCTTGAACAGAAATAAACCTCCTCTACTTTCCAGCAAGTGCTAACAAAGCCCTGGAACATCCCACAGAAACACGGAGCATTGGCTGTGCCACCAAGGGAATGACATTTTTCAGCATTAACCAGTATTTTTGTCTTCCAAAGGCAAAGCTTTTATATCACTTTTGATTTATACTACAAGAAACTCAGGTTTTGCATTCCAGGTAAACACTTTTGTCTTACACCTTCTCTCGCTGCTCACTTCAGCCCAACCAGACAGTCCTGAATTATTTCTCTCAAATAAAACTTGGTTTTTTTTTTTCCTTTCTGTAAAATTAACATAGACTGGAGGGTCAGGCACAGCAGCTCGGGTGAGCAATGTACCTTGGCAGCAAAGGGAAGATGAAAGGAGCACCGTGAAACAGAAGAACAAAATACAGCAAATCCCTTCAATGGATCTAGTCGCTCACGTTCATGTGAGTAAGGAAAAAATCACATTTGAGGAGACACCCGCGGGTTCCTGGCTCCCAGCCCAGCACACAGAATTCTGCTTCACTTTTTAAAGTCCCTTTTTTTATTACTTTATGGTTGTTGGGTTTGGGACAAAGATGATAATATTTCCCTAAAATACAACCCTTTAAAAAGCACTACCTAGAGAAAAAATCTCTGTATTATTCGCTTTTTCACATTGTCAATATTTGATGAGCTGGAATAGGGAGATTTTAATATTTATGGAGATTAGTTGGATTTTTCAGAAAATACTGAGTTCCTGCCACCAAACAAAAAAAGTAAGGCTAATTTACACCAGTGCAGGCTGAGAAATGGCTTGAGCTGTGGCTGCACTCTCCAGCTCTACGTGCTGTGTTTGCATCCCCTTGTGTTATCTGCAATATTACAGGGAGCTGTAATATTCCTCTTTTTTTTTTTCCCTCTTTTTTTTCCAGCCAGCAGCATTTTCTGTTTGCAGCACATCCCTGGGAATGCCTCGGCCAGGATGCTGATGCAGTGCTGTTCTCTAAAATGCCACTGCAGTGTTCTCGATGTGCAATTGCAATCTCCACTCCATACTCATTCCAACACATCTCCCCACAGCTGCTGATCCAGAAGTTAGAAAGAAGTTGCCCCATGCACTGCTCGGTGCTTGTCACCCTCCTATTCGCTGCGGTCAGTACTCACCAGCCAGCTCCACAACACAGAATGCAATCCAGAAAAGCTGCCTCCACTTCATTATTTTTAAACTTCCCAAGAACAGCA
>NW_010303308.1:21815-22985 GCF_000700745.2 Antrostomus carolinensis
CACTTCAATCGGGATCTGTGACAGCTCTGGAGTTCTCAGTCCTGCAGCAGCTCTGAGCTCATGTAGCTTGGTTTGAGTTCAAGCCTTTGAGATCACTCGCTTGTGGGGTGGGTTTCTCTTTAGGGGTTGTGCTTGTGGTTCAAGACTCTGAGGTGGAGTTTCTCCGATCTGATTTTCAGAGTTTTATATAGTTCGTGGCAAGCTCACTATCACTTAGGTAATTTTCTCCTCCCCACTTTCCTGCCAGTGCTTCAAAACAAACAAAAGAGCAGCCCTCTCCCCAGCAAAGGATCCCAAAGCTGCGCTGGGATTAACTCTTTCCTGAGAGCTGCTCGCTTTCCCCTTCGAGCGAGGGCAGGGACACACCGTGCTGCAGCTGGAAGGAAGGATTACAGTGGAACCAGCGATAAACTTCCCTCGAAGCAAAGTAAACACCATCTGATGAGAACAGAGAAGTGGAGAAACCCCAGGTCCTGCCACCACCGAGCCCCACACAGGGTCCCTGGGCTGCGCTGGGGCCGGTGCCGTGGAACGGGGGGACTCTGCAAACTGACTTCAGAATCGGAAATCTTCTCAGCAAATGAAGTAAGGAACTCAAGATGCGAGATCATCACTGACCTGAAGAGAAGTAACTCCATCAGCTGCGCTAAATTGACTTTGGTCAAACAGAGATCTTGAAGGAAATGGTTTAGAGAAGGTCTGGGGGAGAGAAAAAAACACAAGCAAAAACTTCTTCAGACAACCTGGAGCAGGAGAGGGACTCGAGACTAATAAATAACTTCCTGGAGCTCATTTCCATTAATAACACATTATGGAAACATTAAAAGCAGTATAGAAATACTGACTTCAGTTTTATTAGCAGGCTGAACTTTACCAAGTGGAAATGGTTGGCTCTGGAAATGGTCCGGTTCTCCAGGTGCACTGGGGACCAGTTCTGAAATCAGCAACACCAGGGATGCTTTGCAGCAGGCAGCAAATGGGACTGAGTCACTGCATCCTAGCATGGCATTAAAGAAACATGAGTGTCTCCAAAAGTATTGATTAAAAAAAAATTAAAAAAATACTTTGGTGTTTCAATTTCTTGATTTTTATGTCTGGGGACAAGAAAGACAACAGAAAAGTCTTAGTAATACTTTTGGCCTTTGGGGGTTAAAAAAGTGTATATATATA
>NW_010303309.1:0-2201 GCF_000700745.2 Antrostomus carolinensis
ATTCTGGGATTTAGAGGGATCTTTCCACAGAGCCCATCTCTGACCTCCAATATCCCTCCCAGCAGCCTGGAATAACACCCAGGTTCCCTTTTCATTCCAGCAGTTGCTTTAGCAGGGAGGTGCAGCATCCACTTCACCTACTTCTGCCTGTTTGGAGCAGGAGACTCAGGCACTTGCCAGCTCTGCCAGCCTGGAGGTGGGCAGCTCAGCTCCCCAGAGGGGCCAAGCATCCACCTCCAGCCTTGGATGAGCCTCCAGCCTCAGTAGTATGGTCCTGTAAGATGGGTCCAACACAGCAGAGCTCTGCCCAGGCTCCAGCACCATGGTACACAGCTGTACCTCTGCCTCCGTGTGTCCATCCCCACGCTCTCACTCTCCCTAGGGCAGAAATCATCACCACACACCATCACAGCACTGGGTACCAACCAGCTCTTGGTCTATCCAGCCCCAGAAGATGAAGCCATCCTCCCTGCTACAAGAAAAGGTCAATCTAATCCTGGTGTGTTCATCCAGTACATCTCCAGTCCTCCCAGTCCATTCCTGGGTCGGTAGGGAGCCCTCCACCCCCAAAGCCTGACCTCACTCACACTCCAGCTTCAGCACAATGCAGATCACCCCCCTCTTGCAGCATCATGAGGACCACTAACACTTCTGCAGGGCAAGAAAACTCCATCAGCCTCCAAACTCAAAGCTTGTGTCTAAGTGACCTGGTAATTTAGTCCAAGAAAGCTGTGGTGGGATTTATTTCCTTGCAGCAGAAGAAAACAGCCACAAAAAAAGCCTCCTGGCAGGTGCTCAGGGATGAGAAAGGGCAGTGATGGCTCAAGAACTTCCTTTCACAAGAACAGATGCAGAATTATGCCCTGAACTCGGTCACAATCTCAGTCAAAAATACATGATGGGAATGTTCCAAGTTCTTAGGTACCAAACTCAGAAGCACAGGTAAGAAGATGGAGTAAATTTACCTGGTTTTTTTAGGCTGGGACATTGGAAAGAGTTATTTCAATTTCATCTTGATCCCTATAAACCTGAATATTATTATTATTTAGATCCTTCCTAACAACTTCTCCCATTTCTGAGTGTAAATGGTTCTTGAAAGAATATCTTGGCTATAAATAAGATCAAGTCACCAGAATGGAAGGAAATACACAACCAGTGTCAGCTGAAAGATCTCATCCCTCCTTTCTAAAAGCAGTGGAGAAGGAAGCAAAGTGCCTTTGGGGTGGTGGTCCATGGTGACTGATCTCTCCTGCCTCAGCTCTACTCTTATTTTCCTGGAGTTAAAAATGCAAACTCCTATTCCCACGAATAACACTTCCTTGAAAAAAATAGGAGAAAAATAGAAAAACCTAAGATGATCTCACAGAGCTCTCATATTGTGTTGTACCCATAGAAAATGTCACGGATGACAGGTTGGGGACAAGATCTGACAGGCAACATCCTGGCTCACGGGTGGTTCCTCAGGAGGGATTGATCTCAGTAAAGCCACATGCACTAGCTGCTGGATTCCTGCTCCACTCCAATCTCCTGAAGGTTTCAGTTCCCAACCTGCAGCTCCAGATTTTCCTGCTCTTTAACCAGAGCTTAAAAAACCCAGAGTGAGCACAGGGGGTTATAAGCCCCAGAGCAACCAGAGGCTGCTCCTGCAAGACAGATGGTGAAAGCTGTTCATTCACCAGCTTTGCTTTTTCCACTGTGTCCTGTAGACACTTCCTTCCTTTCCAACAAAAGCCCGTGTCTTCCAGCCTCCCTTTCCTGCCAAGCTATCATATTCACCTTTACCATCTCTCTTTGGCATTTCAAGATCATGAAGACTTAGAATTCCAAACGTTTACAGGAAATGACTTTGATATTGTAACCAGCTCCTGGGAGAAGGTTGGAATTTCACATCCCTGAGGTTTTTCTCCACGTTGGACAAAGGCTCGTTCCCCCTCCATCAATCAGTGATGACTTCATGGATGTGCAGCCACGGCTACCTGCCTGAACCAGGAGTAGAAACAGGGCTTGGAGCAGAACCATGTGCTGTTCCCTGCTGCTCTGGTCAGTCCCTGGAGATTTCTGGCATGACACAGCTCCTCTCCCTGCTCCCCAAATGCAGGTGAGGTCACCAGGGACTCAGCTGTGATGCAAAGTCAGGACACAGCTGCTTTGCACCAACACCTGCAAGAGTGTGGGGCTGTGTGAACCTCATGAGGTTCAAC
>NW_010303310.1:0-8289 GCF_000700745.2 Antrostomus carolinensis
CATTTGGTTCCCAGAATGATAAAATTAGATATTTTGATATTTATAGAAATTGCTTACACTTATAAAATGGTATTCCTGTAAAACTTACTTGATTTGTTTAGTGTTTAATTTTCCAGAGACTTGAGTCGTCTGTCAGCATGTTCCACTGAAATGTCGAAGATTCATATTAAAAATAGTAAATAATATATTTACAAACATAAGCATCTGAAACAAAGCACAAATAATATAATAATAATAAATGACACTTAATGGTAGCTTTTTTGACGTTATGTAAAGTAACACTTGAGTATTGTTAACTGCTCTGTGATTTTACTATTATGCAAAAAAAAGAAAAAAATAAAATCATCACAGTAAACTTTTGGAAGGAGGCTAAACTAAGCTTTTTAATAACTGGTTGCAAATGACACAAGGAGCTCATTCTCATGAGCTAAAATATACTATTCATCTTCACAATGGTTAAAGTTTGGCAAGTTACAGGGTAGGCATTAAAATATAATGAGTCCTATCTAGGAAAGAAGCCGAGAAGAAAATTATTTTGTATTATGGACTGGAAGAGTATAATAAAAACAGTAATAATCACCTTTTCTTGATAAATAAGGTTTCCAGATTTGTAATATGACTACTTTAGATTTTACAACTTGACACTATACAGACAGTTGATAGTCTTGCATGTCAGGCACAAACTGTACCGCCAAACCTCCCTTGTCTTGGGTCACTCCGTAACTGCTCACCTCAGAGTTTCTCAGCACTGTTTCTGATGCATGTGGTTCTGGCGAGTGATGTCAGTGGGTAATTGTGGGGTGGGTACAGCTGCAATGTGAGCCAGGGGAGTTGTGAGCAACCACAGGCAAATGTTCCTGCGTGGGGACAAGACGTCGGTGAGCACAGAGGGCTCCTCTGTACCCTGGGGCCAGGCAACGGATATCTCAGCCTCTGTAGCTGGTGCTTTCCCACAAGTACCTGAGAAAATAGAGCACTCTCTCCCATCCTGTGGAAAATATAAATCAAAATTAAGAACCTGACTGTATTTGCAAAACTCTTGATTTCTCACTGAAGGTAACTTGTGCCTTCTGTCTGATGGTGGTTACAGCAGTGTCTGTAGAACTCCTTCATAATCCTTCACTTGATGATAATTTGAAGTAATAGTCAAAATAATTTGAGATGATGGTGCGAGGCAGCTTTCCAGAGCTGAGAGGGCTAGAGGCTGTGTGAAGTATGTTTAGTGAGAAGATACTGTGTCACTGAGCCTGGTACATTTCATTCAAAACACCTCGATGTGCTTTCCCTTATCCATGGTGCAGTTCTGGATACTCCTGTGCCTATGATTTACAGAAGGTTTCTGAAGAAAACTAAAAGAAAAATTTTTTTGTGAGATAGAAAACTGACCATTTTGTTCACATTACTTTCGAATGGCTGTGGATAGAAAACAATGTTAGTAACCCAGCAATAGGGAAGAGAAGGTAGGAGTATTCATACATGGCTCTCATCTTAAATTGTAAATATATACCTGTGAGAGATGAAAAGCCATAGTGTGTTGACCTCTTTGCATCTGCCAGTACATTGTCACATCACAGCTGGGAGGACAGCGTGTCAGGGAGGGAGGGAGGTGTTTTGGCTGAGTGCATTTCATCTCAGCTCTTATGTGCTGTGTGCCTTCAGTGCTCAGAATAGCATCAGGGACAATCTGCGGATGACTAAATTTGGGGGAATACTGGAAACACCAAGGTAACTCATGTTGCCTTTGTCCACTCCCTTCTTCCTGTTCTTTGTCCTGGGAAGAGACAGGAGGTACTTAGAAATAGGACTGCGTAATACAGGTCATTTCATAGTTGCTTTTCTAATGAAAGCCCTGTTAGTGACAAAAACTGTAAGGATTTCTTTTTTTTGTTTGTTTGTTTGTTTTTCTGATAGTAGCTGCTAGTGTATTGGTAACCATCTGGAAGGGATTAAGGAAGCTGCGTTCTAGGTACCAACCCCTAAAATGTACCATTTCAGATTTTTTTTTTTTTTTTTAAGTCTTCTGATCTATTACTGGTTACAATACTGATTCAAAAACTGCTGGGATTATGCATATTTCAATTTAACTAATTGTATCAGAATTTAAGGACTACATTTGATATAACCATGAAGCTATATTTAATTAAAGGCATTGCTATCGTGATCCTTAGAACTATGGATTAGTACTAGTCTCTTGGATAAAATGAGGTGCACTAATTGTAAGCTGATTTACTGGTTGTCTTCATTCAACTAGATGGCACTGCTATTGACAGCGAACACAGTCAAATATCCTTTTAATACAGACATGGATTACACACATTAAGCACAAGACAATATAATCTGAAAGCACACTAAAATGTAACAGAAATCCTGTCAAAATCTAAACCAGCTGTTATGAAGCTACAAATTACTTCTGCAACCACTCCGAAGAGTTTTAGTGAAATAAATGGAATTATAAAGAAAAAGGAAA
The DNA here is from genome assembly GCF_000700745.2 of Antrostomus carolinensis. Lineage (NCBI taxonomy): Eukaryota > Metazoa > Chordata > Aves > Caprimulgiformes > Caprimulgidae > Antrostomus > Antrostomus carolinensis. The sequence continues at coordinate 2,468 of NW_010303310.1, forward strand.
AAAACAAAAAAAACCCTCACAGAACTTCAGAATAATGACAGAGAGCGAATGTCAAATTAACATGTTTTAAGCAATGACAGAGAGGTATTTCTGTATGAGTATAGCTTGCTAAAAAAAAAAAAAAGTTTTAAAAAACCTAATATTAGTATAAATGCACACATGGTTTTCTGGAACCCAAAATCGAAAACGTTTTGTCTGCTTGGCTCCAAAAGTGTCTCTGATGAAGCCAAATCATGCAAATAGCATAGTGCTGCCATTTAAAGATTTTTTTTTTTTTTTTTTTTTCCCATTTTCACTATTGTATTGCCTTTGGAACACTGATGAGTATTCCTATAATCACTCACATCTGTTCCGATTTTCCATTTTTTCTGCTACTTGTAAGAAAACTTGACATCAATGGCTAGCCAAATTTAAGACTTCCAGGTAAAGGAATTTTAGGATTCAGGAAAGCTGGCATCAATTATAACATGTTTCTGCTTGGACTTTATTCATATTCTGAAAAAAATGACAGGCACCTGATACTGGAGAGTTTGGAGATTTAAAAAGTATCAATAATAATAATAAAAAAGGTTTACAAAAGATGGTAGAATAACTATGCTCAACATTATCAATAATTATGATCTGATTTTGGTCTTATGCTAGTTGAAACTTTTCTAATGGAAGAAAGGAGGGTTTTTTGTATAAAACATCTTTCTTGTTGTATTTACTGAAGTAACTTCAAAGTTAATCCGAATCTTGTTTTACAGTTCTTTATTATTGTTGCTTTTTTACACCCACTATTTGGATATATCTTCAGTCATTCAAACCTCTTAGAGTAGCAGCCAGCTGTCTATTCACTATGCAAGTTAGTGGGATTTTGTGTGACATTTGAGGATTTTTTTTTTCTAAACTGTATGTTCAGGTTTTCTAGTAGCTTTTGTTCACTCTTTTTGCAGTTTTTCTGCTTTTTATTTCTTTTTCCTTTTCTTCTTGTCTCTGATATACATCTGATGGTACCAACTGGTGGAAAATGTCTCTCAATGATGATCTGTGAGAGGGTTATTCAATAAAAAATCTTTAGTGACCAGTTCTTTGGCCAAGAAGAGTAACGACAGGAAATGGTTTCTACACTTGTCAGTTTTTAAATAAACTGAGTAATGAGTGTCTTGGTTAAAAAGATTTACACTTTAGAAGACAAGCTATTGTGTTCAATATGCATAATAAAACCATTATCAACAAAGAGGAGTCAGGAAGCTGGATCACCAGGGTCAGCGTTTCTCAGCCCACGTAAGACATCAGGCTTAAAATTAAAAAACTTAAAATTAAACAACCTATAAGGTAAACACATACAGTCATATTTCCACTAAAAGAGAGGCAAGAAAGAAAAGAAAAATAAACCAACAGATAATTTACCTTATTTTCTCTGAGTTGAAACCTTGCAGTCACACTACAGGTGATGAACATTAGTTTTTGGCTGGGTTTTGGCTAGGTGACCACTGGATTTGCAGGCATGGAAATTATTACTCTGATTTTTATTTTTTTTTTTTTTCCCTTGAGCAATGATGACACTGAGAGACTGACGTACTATGTGTACCTCAAATGTCTAATTTTTTTGAACAAATGTATTAGCAAACCTCACAGAAAGTTGTGTGTTTCAATTAAAAAACTCGTTAATATCTCTAAAATGTTTTGACATCTTCAGATTGAGTGCTCATAAATAATATCATTATTTATTGTTGCAAGGGTACAACCTTATCTTTAAAATTAATTTTTACAACACTGTTTTTATTGGAATACAACAAAAAAGGTGGGAAGTGAAAGTAACCTTCTAGTACTAATTTCCAATATTGCTACCAGTGGTACTGATTGCTTTTATCAATATCTTCCTTTTTCTCTCTGTTGGTTTTTTTTCTTTGGTTTATTGTTTGGTTGTTTTGGTTGGTTGGTTTGTTTTTTTTTTTTTTCTTCTGAAAATAGAAGTATTTCTCCCTTGCAGAAAGCAAAAAATGGGCATTCAGATAACAAGACCCTATTGCTGAGAACAAATATTTTTGGAGGGTTTGGTGTACTTCTCCAGATAAAGGATAAAACATGAAAACAGATTTTCTTATTAAGTATGAGACTGAAAATTAGAATGTTTCAAAAATATTGTGGTTAAGCTACTGCCCCATATCCCTCAACCATCATTTTAAATCAGTCTTGAGATGACAGAGATCAAGAGCAACTGTGACTTTTTTACTGATTTGACCTGAAAAGACCACCTTAAATCATATATATGTTAGACAACTTGATTTGTCTCCTGTAGAATTTATTGTAGTTAGTAGACCTTATTGTATCCCCATTGCAAATTCTCTCTTTTTTTTTTTCTTTTAATTCTATACTGAAAAGTGCTGAGTAAAAGAGATGTGCAATATATTTGTTTTAGTGAGAGCTACCACATTCCTACAATTCACTTAGTTCAAGTAAAAGAATGAATTCTGTCCAGCAGAAAAAAAGACATGTGGTAGGTTTTTTTCCTGGAAATGCTATTTTTTCTTTCACTCTACCAAGCTCTGAAATCCTAAATAATTTCTCAGAAGAGTTGTCCAGGTGTTGACTACTACATTTAATGGAAAGCGACTTATCAGGGCCTTGGGATACAGCTTTTATGCAACACAAATTAAAAGCAGAAAAGACAAAAAAACCCCAATCAAACAAACAACAAAACCACCCAAAAAATCACTTATACAAAGAGGACTTGTAAATGGGTTGAGTTTAAAAATTTCAGCTGGATTTCAGAGTTCTTTAGCACTATACCCTCAGCAGCATCAATGTTTTTGTCTTTTGCTGTTTTTTTTCTTAAAACGAGGCCCTCTCCTCTTTTCCTTCTGGCTTCAGATGAGCAGCAACAAACCTATTCCATTTTTATGCCATTGATCTATTTCTCTCTGCTTTTGATGCTTTAAGCAGTTAAAAAGACATAACAAATACATGCAAAGAAACCAAAGGTCATAGCATGCATTGTAGGAATTAAAGAATACCACAGTCCTAACCTTCTAATGGAAAATATTTTTTTCTTTCCTACTTTTGTCTAGGAATTCTGGCAAATGTTTTATTTAGCTACTATTAAAAAAAAATTAAAAAGTCTTTATTCAGTATAGGGTGACTACAGATAGTGCTTGTCTGTGGCTCACGATGGTCTGTGAAATGTATAATTTTCTTTTCAATGAATCAGCTATAAGGTCTCCTTCTGATTAAATACTTTAACCTCTCTACACAAAACTGAACTGTATTATGGAAGACTGTATGTTACTTTATGATGCAGCACAGTTTTCATCCAAAATTTATCTGACATCTGATGTTCTAGATGAAAAAAAAAAGTCAATTTCCTTTCTATTATATTGTTTTCAAAAGTATTTGCAGATCAAATGTCAGGATACTGTGAAATCCATCAAATAAAATGAACTTGATAGAATGTTCACCATTTTTTATGTTTTAATATGCTTTTACCTATACATAGCTCTCATATGGCTTCAAGATGGGGAGAGAATCACATCACCACCATAAAAAGGAATTAGTGATGCCTCTAAACATAGTAATGGATTCTCAATAATGGATGCACAATGCAGCAGCTAGTCAAGGATAAATTAGTATGGTTTATTTTTCAACAAAAGAGAAAATAATCCTACCTTAAGTGTTCTACACAAGAAATGATAACTAAATAGAAATACACAATATAGTTGAGGTTCAGCTGAGAATTTTGAGTATATTTGTATTTTTTTCTATGTACTGCACCTGTAGTATTAGATACCTCAAAAGAATGTGCAGTGTACAGAATTATTAGTGTTCCTCATCAAATGCTTTGGAGGTGTAGATACTCTTCTGTCCCCAGTTTTCTGCATGGCAGCAGCTTAAGTCTTATTATCCTGCTCTAAAAGCCTCAGGGAGAGATTCCATTTTGAAAGAACCACCTCCTCCTAGTAACTCAATCTCCAACAAGATCCGTACAAAAGATAAATTGTCAGATAATCAAAGGTGCTTCTTTTGTGAAATTCCACAAGAACAGTGGTCAAATAATCCACTGGAAGATAAAACACCTATTACCAGCACAAAGTGTAAGTCCCTCTAAGCAAGGTTTTGCCTGTGTGAATGACTGATACCATCTGGAAACAGAAGATTGACAAGCTAGAAGGCAGTTAAAGATAACAACAGGGCACCTGAGAAGCACTGAGGGAATTTATCACTGTCACAGTGTGTGATAAGTAGCACACTGCAAGAGTTTGGGGTTTTTTGTTCTCATACATTTTAAGTCTCTGAACTGGTTTCACGTTCAGCTGTAGCAATGGAGAGCAATGGATATTTTTCTTTTAGTGCAGTCCTACTGATTTCAAATATATCTAATTAGGGTGGTCTCAATTTACATAGCTAATCAAATATTGTTCACACAAATTGTTATCATTACTATTGTCATAGCTTTAGAAAAGAGAGAATATAATTTGAAACATGCAGGCTCTTTGCAATGAAACTTAATTTTGACACATTCTTGCTAACTTGCAATAAAGGCAGCATATTTCATTTCTAGCTAATCTTAATTTTCTCTGAAATAGCTATATTATTTGCATTTCCTTTATGTTAAGATTTATATTAAATTTTAAACATAGTGAAAGGAGGCAAAAGAATGAAGAAGCATGGTCACTGTCTATTTATACAAAAATATAGAACAAAATCTGAGGCACTGCAGTTGAAATCCACCCATATGCAAAAAAACTGATTCATGATCTGTATGTTCATTTAATCCCACCTCAGCTCTCAAAATAGAGTGTGGTGGGAGTTGTGATACATGAAGTGGCAGATTGAAGATATGGCTGTGAAAAAATTATGAACTCCTTGCTGCCTGGTGAATCCTGTTTTGTTTTGGGTTGTCTATTCTGTATCCTCATCTCAAGTTTAAGTGTTGCCTTGATATCATATTATAATATCTTTTGTAGATTAGATTGTATTCTATTCAGTAACAGGGACTTGAAGCTTAGTAAAAAGTATGTCTGAGAATGCAAGATAAAGTATTGAAGAGTCATAAATGTTAAGGCTTTCTCCCCTATGGGGCTACTTCTTTTATATTAGCAGGTTTATTGATGGGAATGGTTTCATGGGTTGATGCTGAAGGAACACAGTTAGAAAAAAAATTCCTTAAATGTACACTTCAGCTAAAACATGACAGCAAGTAGCTGCCTTAAAGAAAACCTAATTTTTAGGAAGGGAATGCTTCAAATTTTTTTGTTTTTGTTTTATTAATTTTTTATATTATTTTTTTTTTTTAAATAGTGACTGTGAACTGTGATCACCATAAGCCTTAAACCTGGGGCAAGAAAAAACTGTTGAGAAAAGATTATGCTACTCAAAACCTTCCCTGAGTTCTCTCCTGATGGTCTGTAGCCTCTAGTGCATTTTAATTGGAAAGGTATTTTTGCGTTAGTGACTCTTTGTTTGGAAAGTTTGGGTTGCCAGTTTCGGAGCTGTGATGAATAATCTTGGTATCCAAGAGGCTTGCACGGTTGCTTGAGCCCTGCAAGGGAGCGTGCACCTTGTGCCGTTCTCTACCATCTTGAAGGTATTTTCTTTCTTCCCTTTGATCTAATCTACCATCCCACATCTCTTCCCCCTACGTATTCATAATCCTTTTTCCTGGAGATATTTTTCTTCCCCTCCTCACTCTTGTGGAGAATTAAGAGAACTGAAAGTCTCTTTACCAGTGGACAATAGTGTGTGGCATCCCTCAGGGGAGAACTTGGGAGGAAAATCCATTCTCTGTGAATTGGGACTGAAGTACTCTCAGCAGGGGCAGATGCCCTTCCCTGTTTGCGGGG
>NW_010303311.1:0-2495 GCF_000700745.2 Antrostomus carolinensis
TTTTTCCTGTCTAGTTGCTTTATTTCTTTTTTCTACTAGTAACATTTTCTTTCTTCTACAAATCATTCAGACTCTTCAGACCATGCTGGGCTGGCACAGCTACTAACAACTTCACAAAAAACCCTTCCTTTTCTTGTATAGCACATGAAATGATGCCGTTCAGCAGACAGAGAGTGGAAGCAAAGTGTTCAGCCCTTTCAATTTTATTTATGGCAATGGGGAGCATATTGCTGGAGGTACTAAGAACAGGTTTACTTTCTGAAGGAGCCAAATTTGTCTCAATTGTCTCCAGATGGAAAACTATCTGTCCCAGTAGTCAATAGAAACAGCTATTCTCATCTTCCTCTCCTTTTATTTTGAATTTTAAGTATATTTTTGTGAATAGTTCAAATACCTTCACTCTTCATCTCATTAGTGTAAGGCCCTCACCCAAGACCCACTGAAAATGGCAGAATGACATTCACAAATCTGAGTAGATTTTAGTTCTGATACTATAAAATGTCGTGCTGGCTTAGCCTTTCGTAAGTCAGACAAATGAAAAATAATGTTATGCATTTCTAACAAAAATAAATACAATTTTTTTTCTGAGGTATTTCTTTTTCTCAGCAGTTCTCACTGATGCAGGCTATAGTGGGCTTTGGAATGTGGCATTTTTTTATTGTCTTGCTCCTTTTGAAACAAACTCCAAATCATTGTTTTATTTTGTTTTGTTTTGGGGGCTCATGGGTGTTTAAAATGAACTCCCAACATCTTGCAAGCTACAATTCTACTCATAAGTACAGTAGTGTGCAATAAATAAGAAAGATTAAGCATTCTGTAGCCAGGTTGTAGTGGAACAATGACAAGAAAAAAAAAAGCTTACTGCATTCTTTCTAAACAAACAAAAAACATAATTGGAAAAAATATTTTTTATGTTCTCTTACATTAGATAGGACCACTGAGTGAAACATTCACTGATGAATTACGCCTCTAATCTGTGGAGGAAAAACAGCTACTGGTGAATTAGGGAGTCCTGGAAAAGAGCCATGAGAACTAAATGGCTAAAAATGAAAACAGGCAAACATTTGAAGAGTATTCTACAGAACACAGATCTTTCAACACCTCCCCCTTTTCCATGGCTAATTCATTGTCATGGAAACTGAATTTATCAAAATGTTCTTGTTCAATCCTAGTGACCCAGTGAGTCGACTTACAGAGCTCGTGAAAGGTAACTCAGGCAGAAGCAATTTTTACAAATGATATGCAGCAGTTCATAAATCGGTAAATTTTGAATGGTACCATTGTGCTTCCCGAATAGTTTCCCCTAGTCTCAAAAGGCTCTTTTTGTCTGCAAGCTAGAGGTGTCTGAAACCCTTACTAATAAGTTAGCATGGGAGGCATGTATGAGTTTAGCTTCTTTTTTCCCCCTCTGCTCTCCTTTAATTTATTTTTTTCTTTACCCTGTGAATTTATGCTAAAATCCTGTTATTTATATGTCTCTTATTTACTTCATGCATTCTCCACAGCATTTTCCTTTGCTGATCTGTAGCCCAAGGATGTAAAAATCCTTCATCACCTCATCACAAACATCTGTCCTTATCTGTTGCTGAAGGTAGGTGTTGACTATCAAGTGTAATACACAATGACTACTGTATGCAGCCAGCTTTACCAAATCTGAAATAACCCTGGAACCCTATGTGCTTTCATCCTTTCTCAAAAGGTGGGGTTGCTTGTATTCCTTCATCATACAGGAAAATTGTCATATAATTATTCTGAAGGTTTTTCAGCTTCCATGTCACTGCCAAATTCCGTCAAGGTTGATTTTTACTTTATTTTACGTTAGCAATTAGTGACATGTTGTCATGGAAACCACACTTCACATGATTCTTGAACTTAAATGGCTGAATGTGATCATACAGCAGCCCTTCCTTCTTTAGCCTCAGTAGTTAAAGTCTTCCTTTTAAAGGTGTGTGTGTGTCATCTTGATTACTGAATCACATAAAATATCTATAAACACACAAAAAAATAGCAGAAGGCTACATCAATTAAAAAGGAGTATTTGATAATTCATTCTTTAATTAAAGCTCTTCCTTTTCCTATTGCTGTAACCTTTCAAGTGTTAAAGCAGACATAAGAGCTAATAATTTGTATGAAATATCTTTTCTAATTAGCAGTTTGTGAAACAATAATGAAGGAAAATAAAAATGGGGATTTAAAATACTTTTGCCTTTATGCTTAATGCAAAGAATGAAAACAAAAGCACTTCAGAGAAAATATTTCCTAGGGTATAAGTCCGTGTCTGAGGTTATAGATGGTATGTATTTAAGTACAAAGAAAGGGATTAATTCAGTTCAGTTTTTTGTTGGTAAACAGATGAAATGACTCAGGACATAAAATTCGAAGGATATGCCCCAGTATACTGTGCGTAACAGACATATTTGAATTTGATCATCCATTAAATATGTTGTATCTGCAAATAAAAATCTTAAAAACTTTAGAGGATACATTTTTCAGCA